>NC_141094.1:35913296-36218296 GCF_041138505.1 Cibotium barometz
CTCTTATAGAGAGAAGCATACTCATCTTCTAGGCCACATATATAAATCACTTCTTAGAATTGTTTCTGATGTTCTACAGACCATAAAACAATACTAAAATTGTAATCAAATCCTTTCTTTGCAAAAATATATGGTACAATAAAACATTATCATTAATTTCAGACACGTGTTTCAAATAACATAAAAATATGCTCTCTAAACATATCCATACCTCTAGTGAGCACTGTAGCAACACTTGTTGATGCCCTTATTGATGCAATAACACTTCTTGGTGGTCGGTGCTACACCTCTCCTTTGCACTTCATCCCCATTTAGATAAATGAAGCTTGGTGCATGCAAAAATCCTTCCAAAGCCCTAAGGGACTTGGATAGAAATCCCAACCTCACATTAGGCACGCATTGTTGTTGTTAAGATTGTTGTTGTTGCCAGATATTCTAGCTGACAAGGATATAGACTCCAGCTAATGTGCTATAAACTCTACTAAACAAAACAACAAATCAGTGAAAAGTCAGGTGCAGGTAAGAGAGAGAGAGAGAGAGAGAGAGAGAGAGAGAGAGAGTAGTTAGCTAATCACAAGCTCTTTGTGTGTGACCTAATTAAGATTAAGAGGGAGAGAGAGAGAGAGACGTTGTTGTTAAGATTGTTGTTGTTACTACATATTCTAGCTGATAAGGATATAGAATCCAGCTAATGTGCTATAAACTCTGCTAAACAAAACAACAAATCAGTGAAAAGTCAGGTTGTGCAGGTAAGAGAGAGAGAGAGAGAGAGAGAGAGAGAGAGAGAGAGAGAGTAGTTAGCTAATAGCAAGCTCATTGTGTGTGACCTAATTAAGATTAAGAGAGAGAGGGAGAGAGAGGGAGAGAGAGAGAGACACAGAGAGAGAGAGAGAGAGAGAGAGAGAGAGCAGCGCTTTAGCTGATCATAATAGACAATATCAATTGAAGGGACTGAAAAGGTTACCTAGCTAGCTCGTATATAGCATGAAATGGCTAGTAGTTGGTATATAGAAAGAATTAGAGCAAGGGTGGATATTATGAGAGGAGGGCAGGAAAGGCACCTTTGAGACGATCAAATATTTTAAAAAAGACATTACCGTGATCATCCCTGAAACTTGCAACTTTCCCTTGGACTTCAAGTGAAACTAAGACCTACAAAGTACCTTGGCCTTCAAGCGAAACCCATTAGTTAGTCCAAAATGTCTATTTTGGATGGCCTTCTTTGTGAGTGGTAGGTTGCATTTGAAGTGGTTGGCATTTGAAGGCTAAAATGGGATTTGAAGTGGTTAAATCGGGATTTGAAGCCCACTCTAGCCTTCAAATTTCACTTCTACCAACAATGTGTTTTTCTCGTCAATGACTAGATTAAGGAAATAATGTATTAGTGAGTGACAATTGAGAGATAGGTGTCACTAACAGAATTCAAATGTGAGTCCTCATAATGCCTTCCCACTACGATTACACAACCTTGTGGACTTTCGCACAATAATATTCAAGAAAAATCCTAGACCTAGTATGGAGGAGAAAGTCACTAATGAAAAACCTAGAGAAGTATAAAACCTAGACTACTATGCATTTTGTGGAAGTGTTCTAAGTTGTGGCAAGGATAAAAGCATCTAACTATTTAAGACTTTGTGGAGTGGAGTAATGGCATACGAATAGGAAATTCAATGTAGTTGTTGTGTGAATTATGGTTGTAACCCAAATGATGAACATGCATCATTTATTAGGAAGGGGATCCTACATTGGAGGTAAATATTTAATAGATTTCCTTTCTAATAGGAAACTATCCCCATTCAAGAGAAAGGCTTAATTTATAACCAATGAGAAACCTCTACACTGCATGACATGCCATATTAGTTTGATTAGCAAGCTCACTATTAACTTATTTTACAAGTAATGATCCTCCATTCTCTCCTTGTGAGTGACTGAATAAATTTGGAGATATGACCTTAAAACTGAAGCAAGCTAAAGTATGTAAGGAGGCTTATGAAAGCATGGATTTCTAGGCATCACTTGATGAGAGAAGATGCTAAAGAGATAAAGAGACATAAACCATGTTATGGAGAATCACAGACAAATTCTCTACATAAAATGAGATACGTACATTATAAATTTCACTCATATTTACCAAATTCACTTAGTTAGTTACATAAATGGGTTAAGACATCTTCTTAAGTCCATGTAGGCATAGCCGTACCATTGTTATTTTGAATGCTTCAAGCTAATATAAGTCCATGTAGGCATTGCCCTACCACAATTGTTTTGAATGCTTCAAGCTAATCTAAGATTGGTGGAGCCTAAACTTGGGCTTGTTATGAGTAAAATTACATTTCAAAATTACACAACATACACATGACTATGGTTAAGTAACTAGAGGAAGTTAGAAACTCAACTTGTCAATGTGGATGAATACTTTGTGTGGAAGTAGACACACATATGTAAAAGAAAGCTTACTAATTCTATTTTATAATCTTGCCCCAAAGAGTCGACACATCATTGCATGTCATCAAAATATTCACACAAAGAAGCTAATTTAAAGCTTAAAAAATAATAATAGATATATTATGACTCTAAACAAAACTTAGGTGCCATGAAAACCCACAATGTAAGATATACAACCGTAGAAGTACAATCAAAATAAAAATCATTACAAGGTAATATTTTGTTTTTCTTGAGAAATCACGTACACCAAAGATCATCACAAGGAGATCAAAGAAGCATTATAAGCTGAACGAAAAAATGGGTTTGAAACATTGCTATTATACATGGTATTAGATAATATTTGAAAATGAATAGAAACAAAAAATGTGCTTTTAGGAGATTTTGAGTGGTAACTAGCATTCAGTTAGATGCCTTAATAATTGAGCTTTATTTATGCTAATGAGCACTTCTTGATTCCAATCCTTCCTCCTCTCTCCCTTTCCTTGGGGATTGTGATCTCAAGAGATGAGTGTTGGTGGCCAATCAGCCTGACTGGCTACCGCCAAAAGTTCCCTTTTAGTAACAAACGGATCATGTGTAAAGACTTCTTGTTTTGTAACAACCTTGTGAGACGACTTCTTATAAATTTATCCTTCCACCCATATATCAACATGCTTTATCCCTAATTCCTTGGCGTGTTGCATTACATAAGGGTTGACCTTAGAAGCCTCTATTCTCTTATAGAGAGGAGCATACTCATCTTCTAGGCCACATGTATAAATCACTTCTTAGAATCCATGAGCTTTCCCACATTGTCTTTGCAAATGACTTTATCGCCAAAGTTGGATAAAGATATAAAAAAATAGAGTCATGAATCAAATAAAGGATGAGTACAAGCCGGCCATCATCGGTAGTGATGTCGTCCCCATTAGGTGGATAAAGGACCACATGGTGGACGTCATGAAACATTGGCAGGGAGATGTGAATAGGAGAGTGAAGGAAGGGCGTGATAAGCCTTGGTACATGAGCACCGAGGATTAGAATCAGGAGAAGCAAAAGCATGCAAGAAATCCCCAACGCTACAAGCAACAAGAGGATGCAGCGAAAGCCTGAATGGAGAGCGTAGGAAGATCTCACCTTGGAAGCAGTGGTTGGGATGCATTCCATGTCTACTTTTTGTAAGTATCAACACTTATCTTGTATGTTTCATTTGATATTATGTCTACTTTGTAAGTATCAATGCTTATCTTGTTATTTTGGTACTTTAAGAATCAAGAGGTTGGTCAGCCGACAACGGGAGAAGAGGAGGACATTGCTCGCCCGCCATAACACATACTTGCTTTTAGAGAAGCTTGAGCGAGAAGGCACCACCCTCATTTGGGGGCGCATTGTAGATATGGTAAATGTAGATATGGTAAGTGCGGCAAGCCTTAACCTTATGATTTGTATACTTGCTTTGCCATGTCATGTACCAAAAAAAACCATCTTGTATGGTTTTTGCAGGGACCAATGCCTTACCCTAAGTGAGGGCTCCACATAGAGTGGCCTTGCCCATGTCTTTTCTCTTGTACATACATGTTTTGGTCATCTCACATCTTTGTTTGAGCTTGTATAGCTTGTATGCAACTACTTTATGCAATTTTGGTCATCGAGTATAGCTTGTAGAGCTTATATGCAATTTTATGCAACTACTTTATGCAATTTTGACTTATCTCGTTATAGCTTAATATGTAAATTTCACATCTTGCAATATAACTTGGCCATTGTTTGCACTTGTGTGAATTGTGTACCTACTTTGTAATGTCAGAAACGTTATGACACTCTAACTTTTTTAACAAATTTACTTTGTTCTTCACATCAAAGTACAGTTACCTTTGGTACTCTATAAGTTTGGCATAATGGTACATCCTGCTACTACAAGACTACAGCTGGATGCACTATTATGTCAAAAAGTAATAATAATACTTGCACGTGTCGAAATAACCGTCGAAATAAGTGTCGAAACTTTCCTACATCCGTCGAAATAAGCATCGAAAGTTTCCTGCATCCGTCGAAAAAAGTGTCAAAAGTTTCTTGTATTCGCCAAAAAAAACCGTCGAAATGTCAGTCGAAATTAGCGTCAAAATATCTGTCAAAATTAGCATCGAAAAGTAAGTCAAAAAAAGCATGTGAAACATAATCATTTCGACCTTTATTTCAACGTTTCCATTTTGACACGTATTTCGACATTTCGGGGATTTTAAGCTTAGTTCTAAAGCGTCCAAAAAAGCGTGGATAATGGCACGCCTCTTGTAGTGAAGTTGCATGTGTAGATATGAGTTGGTGCTAGGCCTCTCATTTGCACTTCATCCCCATGCAGATGAATGAAGCTTGGTGTAGTCTAACATCCTTCAAAATCCCCAAGGACCTTGGCATGTAAATCCCAACCTCATTATGAGGGTATTTGATAGAAACCCTAAACTTAACTATAATATGAGAGGGGGTAGTAGGTTAAAGGAGAGAGAGGCCAGTAGGCAAAAACTGAGAGAGGCTAGAATGAGGTACAAGGAGAGGGAGGCTAGTATAGGTAAAAGGAGGGAGAGCTAGTAGGAAAAAGAAGTTTAAAAAGGGAGAAGAAAAAGGAGAGATGATAGTTAGAAAAGGGATAAGGGTACTCCCAAGAACGTAAGTTGGTATCCATCGGGTTAGATTACATAATAATCAATCCAAAAAGTTTATTAAAAAAAAACAATTTTTTTAGAGAAACTTTAAAATGTAATATTAGAAAAGATAAAGCCTATTCAAGACTTATTACAAAAAGATTTTTTGGATGGAGAAGCTTGATTCCTTAGCTAAAAATTAGTAACAAAGTAGCCCAGACCTTAACTAGGTCCATAATGTAATGCATGAGTTCCTCATCCCTTCTAAAAGGAACAATTACTTCCCTTTTCTTATAATTTTGGTGTCTCTAACTTCATTTGTCAGATTATCCCCATTTGCATCCGTTCTGGCCACAATAACATCATTGAGTTCTTCTATTTCACTAAGTAAAAATTCTTTGGTATCCTTCAAAGCACTCCAAATATGTAGAACCAAAGAGTTCCTGAGAACCCTAAAAAATGTCCAATTGCATTTTTTGGAAAGACATGCATATTTCTACGAATCCATGCATTCCATACAAATGCTAATCTGATAATATTCCAAATTTTGGTTTAACAGCCATTAACTTCACTAATAAGAATCTCCTTCTAATCTAGGTCCTGTAGGTGAGTGAAGTATACACATTGCTGAAGGAGGCAGCACAAAGCACATTTGATTCTCGAGTAGGAGATAAAGAGATGTGGGATAGATTCCAACGTATGGCTACAACTAGAGTTGATTCCATTTCCCAAACAAAGTTTAGCTACATGAGCATTTGTCCATAAATCTTGATGTAACATAAGACACAACAAGAAAGAGATTTTAGGCGCAATGTATTTGGACCATACGTTGGTAAATCTTAATTCCCATTGAATCCTATTCTAGCTCAGGTTCCATCTTCTTTTCAATTTGGAGTAGGAATCGTAAGCAAACTATCCTATCCAGCCCAAATAAACGTTTTGGGAAGACGTGGACCTTTTAGCTGGATAAATTGTTCCTCTTAGTTTTGCCAAATGGACATCCTTTTTGTAGTATGAGAAGGTTGAGGTCCTCTTTAGTGGCCTAAACTTTTCTTTGAGATTATCATGAGTCAACCAACCACTGGATTTGAAGTCCCAGATGCCCCCCTAGGTAGAAAGACCTTTCTTGGAGAACTTTTGTGCTGATCTCTGTAAAGGGTTTGGGGGATGTAGACTTGCCATGCCATAGAGAACCATATGGAATCCTTGTGATAAATCCCCACTTTAGTTCTGAGGCCTTCATTAAGAGTAATATTCTCCTTTAATTTTTTCCAAGATGACCACATCTTTTTAATTAGCATACTACCCCCATACCACCTTTTTCCTTTGGCAATGTACAATATTTCCAAGCCACCTTGGGTATTCTGAAAGTATCAACATCACCTCCCCATAGGAAATTCCTACACATGGACTTTAGAGGCTTAATCTCAATCTGAGAAGGTCTCTAGTAGGAGAGAAAGAAAACGGTAGTAGGGATTAAGATATATTTGAGAACCACAATCTTGCATGTGAGGCTGACTTGCATACCTTTCCATTTGCCAAAATTAATTTTTTCTTTTTCCATGACACAAAGCCATCTCTGATCCATACTCACTCCAAAGTCCATTGGGGTACCCAATAATCTGAATATATTGCCATTTGGGGGATAATTTGACAACCTTGTTCAAGAAGACATTCAGCAGGCCCTTCAAGATGAGTTATAATCCCTATTTTAGAATGATTTATGATAGAACTAGAAGCCAAACAAAAAGTTTAAAGGAAGTCCCAAAATGTCTCCATAGATTGGGGGTCATTGTGAATCAGAGTGTTGGTATCAATTGCAAATTGTTGTAGGCATAATTGTTTTTGACAAATGGCCTTTTCACAACAAACCAACCAAGAGTGTCAGCAGCAATGGCAAAGACAAGAGATTCCAGCATACAGCCTTGCCTAATGGATATTTGTAGTGTGAATGGGTGGGAGAGCTGACCATTTACTGCCACTCTTGCACTAGCATTCCCAAACAGGGTATGAACAACCTTGGACCAATGCCCATATCTTGTAGGGACTGTAATACAAAATCCTATTCTAATCTATATCAAAGTCAATCTGGAAGAAGATGAAATCCTAATTGGAACTCTCAGCATGTTCAAAACCCTCCCACAAAGCAAAAATGGCATCTAGAATATACCTTCCCTTCACGAAGCCTTTCTGTTCACTTCTAATCCATGATTTGAGGTTGTTGGTTAGCCGAAGAGGAAGGGATTTTGCAAAACATTTGTAGGCAGTATAAAGCATTGTGATAGGCCTCTAGTTAGTAATATGTTTCCTAGTTCCTTGTTTGTGTATTACCTTAATTACACCTTTGTTGACTTATCGTCGAAGGAGAGCACCAAAGGTGAGGGATTCCTTCCATACCAACATCAGGTAAGGAGCATTAACGTTTTTAAAGATTCGAAAAATTCACTAGGGAGACCATCCATTCTATGGCTCTTTCCATTTTTGAGAGAGTCTATGGCTATTCCAAGTTCTTCCTCATATTCCTTTCAAGTAAGGCAGCCAAAGGAGGAGCTCGAGAGGAGGAGGAACAAATTTTCTCCTACATCTAGCTCTTTTGGCACACGCTTCTTGTTTTGCAGTAGATTTACGGGGTGGGGAGCTCAAGATGTTTGCAAAGTGAGAGTGGATGATTGACAATCTCACTTTGAAGGGTCAAGAATGTCGAGAATGGTTGACTTGCAAGGGATTTCATGACTTGATAGATATAGCAACAAATCTAGAAGTCACATGGTCAAATGGCAGACCTCATTCTCACCTAAGCAAAGCTAGGTTGTTGGATATGTGTTATCTTAGTGGCTCTATTGCTAAGGACTTCCATAGTTTAGCTATTAGATCCCTCATCTCTACTTACATCTTAGACCACAAGCCTATTCATATTTTAATTCTTAAACCTAGTAGATGGTTTCATGCTGACCCATCCCTATTTCACCTACCTATTGTACAAGAAGATGTGGATGATATCTTCTTCAAGACCTTTCACTCTCAGCTTCCACGTGCTTAAGCCTGATCCCAAGCAGTTAGACAAACTCAACATTTTCTCAGGTAGACCAAATTACAGAGGAATAGATATAGGCTAGCAAGAAAAAAGGACTCTCTTTAAAAAAACTAGAATAGCTTGAGAAAGAGGTTAACGAAGGGAAGCTAGAACACCAAGAACACTATCTCACAGCAGTGAAGGCTATTGAGGGACATAATTCAACCATGTTGAAATCCCCCACAAGGATTGTAGCCTGATGGTCAAGATGAAACAGATACTACCATAGAGCTGGTCTGGAGCTAGATGGGGACCAGAGGCATATATGGAGAATTAAAAAAAAGATAATATTTTTCCATCTTGACTACAATTCATTTATTCGAGAGTCAACCACAAAGCCCTTAATGTAGCTATTCCACCTCTTGTGGATTCCCAAGGCAGCGACGCCACCACTACCCTGACTATGGCCAGTGTAGAATCAAGTGAGATCCTTACAAATATTCTTGCGATTGGTATTAAGGTTAGGACCAGATACCTTTACCTCTTGGAGATAGAGGCAGTGTACAGATACCTCTCCTCCTCTGGGGTAAAGGCTGTTAGGGGTAAATCATCACTAAATTCCATTTTGTCAATTTCTCTTTCCAGTGTATCCAAAGCGTTAAGTTGGGAATCCTAAACATATTCTTCTCCATCTCATGATTTAACATCTTCATCCACTAGCTGAGAAGGGTATGCTACATCAAAAAGAAGAGGGGTGAACCTTTTCTGGTTTCTACCCCTAGCCTGTGCCCTTCCCTCTCCTATTAGTAGCTACTTGAAACTCATCATTATTTTTGTGAGCATCTTGAGTTGGATGGGAGCTAGGATTATCGTGAGAGTGGGGAGGGGGGAATTTTAAGGGGACAATATCTAATGAAATAGCCTTGTTTATATCAATGGAAACAAGAATCGGGGGCAGGTTTTTATGTGATAGGCTGGATAAAACTAGTATTTCGATCAAGATTAATCAAGATATCTTCTAGAAGATCTGTATTCAAGTCAACTTCTAGGGGAGCTTGGGGATTCCATCTCAAGTTAAGATCCAAGTTGGCTCTTTGCTCTAAGAGTTTATCAAGGGGTTCCACTACCAGCTTAAGAAGAGGGTACAAATGAAGAGGTAGGTCAGGGAGCTCGACCCAACATTGTATTTTGTGGGTGTAGGGCTCCTAGGGGAGATATCTGAGTGCCATCGAAAAAGGGACAAAGGGGGTTGTCTTCTCCTCCTTGAACAGAAAGCAAAAATAGTTCTTTGGCAAATACTAGATATGGACAACTAAAACCCCTCTAGGCCACCAATTAGATCTTACCCACCCTCTTAGGACCTCAACCGGAGGGTGAGGACCACATGACACAGATCGATTAGGTCCCGAGACTGATAAACCTGCAGCTAATCTTTGACTAGATCAGTGGGAAGAGAGACTGAGAGTTTACCTGTTACACCTTTAATATCTTCCAAAAAAGCAATGGTATTGATAAGCTCGCCTAGATTCATGACCGTGAGTGCGGGCGAAAAGAACACATGGCAGTCCTCCCCAACTTGCATGGTTGAGGTTGTGTCCGTCCCAGGACTGGTAGCGGTTGAGAGGAAGCTGCTCGTGTTGTGCCAGGCAACAATGGCTGAGGACTGTAGTCGCACCAGACGAAGAACGTCTCCCGATTGGCATTAGCGAGGGACATTTACGCGATATAGAGTGGAAGAGGGAGTTAGCAAAACCCTAACTAGAAGCTATCCGTAAAAGTCACCTTCTCTGTTCATGAAGCTCAAATTGTTTGAGGCTAAATTAAAAAAACTATTGATTACATTGTTGAACTCCTCACGTCACTAAAAGTTGGGGGCTGTTTTTTTTTCCCTTTTGTTTTTTTTGGGGGGGCGCAAGAATTCAATTAATATATCATTATATTTACCTTTTTTAAAATTTATCGCATCGGTAGAGGGTGCACGAAGTTTGAATTCTCAATCGGTATTCCCATAATGATCACCAGAATTGATTGACGCCCACGACAAACACTATAATTAATTGAAACATATAATGATCACTATAATTGATTGATACATATAATGATCACTATAATTGATTGACGCCCACGACAAACACTATAATTGATTGACACCCACGACAGTTAAAATTCAGATCAACAAGACAAGGACAAGATTGTTAGTCAATGACACCAACTAGGAGGCAATTAAATAAATAGGCATTAAGTAAGGATAGACAACATTTGCTTATAGGGTGTTTTGTAATTAAGGTAGTATAGGACTGAATCGGACACATCACGTTATTAAAATTAGTAATTAATAGTAGTATACCTATTTTTAATTTGATGTGATTGTCAACGCTCCTTCATTAAAATTAGTTATAAGAGTAGTATACCTTGTTTATTAAAAATATAAATATAACTTTATTAATGTTCCCAAAAAAAAGTCAACAGTGGGCCTCAAAGAGAGTAAATTTTGATGTGGTCTTATAAAGACATAGAAAAGTTCAACCGGGACTATTTTCGATCGGCTTTTATACACCTTAATGAAACCTTTATGAAAGGAGAAATACTTTTTAGCTGCTATCATAAAGACATATAGTTATGACACCTTTATAAGACAAGACAACCCCCATATTAGGAGGAGAATGTTTATTCTAAACAACCTAACTAAGGAAATGCCTACTAAAAACAACTTAATTTCTAATTAGTCTCTACAAACAAATACTTTACTAAACATGATAATTCTTCTTTTTCACTTTTTAGTTTGAACAAAGAATGTTCAACTCTATTAATCCTTGAATCTTCACTTCCACTTTTTAGTTTGAACAAGTGCTAGAAGAATGCTCGACTCTATTAATCCATCCACATGTAAAGTTAACGTAATCTCATTTTACCAATCTATGTGACTTGCAATCGATATAATCTTTTTTTGATACAAACATACTAACATTCTACATAAGACTTATCAACAACATTTACATGTCCCCATCACCATATACTTTGGAACATTGCTATTATTATCCTTATTTACATCCATCACCTAAAGAATATAACTAAATTTTCATCCAAGACCATAAAGGTATTATTCTCTATAGAACTCAAATCCAACAACATTAGGAACAATGATTGACAAAGTAATCTTCTCTACATTGTAAAATTTTAACAAAAAACTTTAATTATATTCAAAAAAATAACACCTCTATCTACACACTGCATATAGACAACTAGTTTATTTGACCAAAAACAAATTCCAAAACATTACAATCATTGCTCTCTTGTCTTCCATCATGTTTATGTCTCTACTAGAAACTCATAAACACTTGAGAATAGATTCAAAAAAGATTATTGATGTTATCCCTAATTACATGCAAATTCCTTTATTATGATTTGCACACCTCCTTGTGAAGCCACCCAACAATGGAGTAACAAGCCAACAACAACCGATCACTTGATTTGCATGCATCATCATGAACTGAGTGTACGTATGGCTGTTTGTGACATTGAAATTTCAATTGAGAAACCTAGAGAGGGCTGGTTGTGGACATAAGCACCATAGAGTGAAAGTTGGCTATGGGCATCTACAACATGGACATAAAGCCAAGGCTATTTTAAACATTGATAGTTTCAATTAAGAAACCCTAGAGGATTTGGCTGTGAGCATATGCACCATAGAGAGATGGGCATCTATAATATGGGCATAAAGATAAGGCTGGTTGTCACATATGCAACATGGGTAATGTGCATTAAAGGTAGGTGTGGCTGAACATGTGTGTTTAGAGAATAAGAGAAAGTGAAGGTGATATAAAGATTCATAGAAAATTTCCTCAGCTGTAACTGTCACCTTTGTTGCTCTCAAAAGATATGACCTACACACAACACCATGTATTTACCTAAGTGCATATAAATCATTTAAACTAAATTGTCACGATAATGTATAGACTGAATTAGCGAAGAATCCACCATGTTACCTTGCAAGGTTTGTATAGCAGCATCCATAGCTTACACATACAATAGTGTCCATGGCAAGTCTGATAAAGCTGCACCAATGCATAGGCTTTGATTCTCTCAAGTACCTTCACATTAAATTATC
Organism: Cibotium barometz; assembly: GCF_041138505.1. Classification (NCBI taxonomy): domain Eukaryota; kingdom Viridiplantae; phylum Streptophyta; class Polypodiopsida; order Cyatheales; family Cibotiaceae; genus Cibotium; species Cibotium barometz. The sequence goes on from NC_141094.1 coordinate 35,925,481, forward strand.
TAACTTGAAGCTGCACTGTAATTCTAGTATGCATGTTGAATTTAGTATGCATGATGAATTCAGTTTGCATGTTGCATTCAATATGCATATTGAATTTAGAATTTATTTAATAGGAATTTTCCTGTTTCCAAGAACCAACAATGAACATTTGTACCATTGACATAGTACATGGTTGAATAAACAAATAAAAAGCTAACATACTTATGCTCTATGGTACTCGAAATCTATCTCTATTCACAGGTATAAGATCTTTAATAGAGACTACCTTGAGTATATAATAAATCAACTTTGCAAAATCAAACATTATTAGATTTTTTTAAAATACATTCTAATTGAAGTAATGAAATATTATTAATCATTTTTTGAAATATTTACATACGTAAAGTATATATGATTAGCCTTGATTGCTATCTTGAATTAAGATACCATGTCGATAGTTATCATACATAGATCATGATAACTACTTTTAACACATCCCCTTTCAAAAAAACGTGAGAGAAGTAAACATCAATATATATATATATGAAAGTTAGCAATGATTATCTATGCAATGCACATATCTAAAAAATTTATAACTCTTGTGCATGAAGAAAAGTTCTCCAAAACAAACTTAATATCTTGCCAAAATAGCTTTAGCCTCATTGAATCCCATCAACCCTACGTGAAGGGAGATAAAAATAAGTCTAGCAAGATAATTTACAATACTTATTTCTAGTCTCTTTCTTGACAAATTCATGAGACATACCTTGTGTTTTCACCATAGATGTGGTGACTAATCTTAGCACTACTCCACATGTTAATTGAAATCATACTCAGCAAGAAGAGCACCTTCAATTGACACATGCATGAGTGCATCCAAACTTTGAGAACTGCAAGCATTTGACAACTTTGAATTGATGATTTTTGGGATGCTAAAGACCCTTTCACATGCTATTGTACTAGCACATTGAAGCATCGATAAATGTGCCAATCGCAACAACATAGGATACTTTGCACGTGTTTAATATCCTACCAATTGACACCCAAGTGTCCTGTAAGCTATGCTCATCCCATTCATAGAGGGAGCTTGGGCCTTGAAATATTGATAAACGTTTTTTACTTGCACCTTCTCAATGAGAGGACCAACAACCTCACCACTTTCCAAAACCTTGGTTTCACCATAATAGGATGCTAATGTTTCTATTTCAACATGTCCATAAATTTAATTGGTTTGCCTTTGGAAAAGTGCAAGGTGAAAATGCTTTAAAACACACTATCAGGAAACCTCTTAAGCATATTTTCAATTACCAAAGCACAAACCCCCTTTTGAAAATCTATACCTTTGTCCATGTCAATGCCATCTAGCTCTCTATGAACCAGAACATACTTGAACCTACGAGATGATCATTAGGGGGATCATGATTAGGAATGACATGATATCCCATGTTGTCAAATTCAGAGGCATTTACATCCACATATAGATCCTCCATTGTAGAGGCATTTACATGCATATACAAATCCTCCACAAATGACATACGAATCCCACGTACTTTTGTTTCCAAGCCCAAACATGGATGCTATATCAACAAAAGTGCTCCGAAAGGTTTTTCTTAATATGGCAAACCTCTCTAGAATATCAACCATGAAATGAATGCTATAGATAAACTAAAAATCACTCACTAGATAGCAAACAAATCTGTCTTCTCAGCCTCAAAAATGCAAGAAGAGGCTCAGAAGATTCACAGACCTTACGAATAGAAGAATCCCTACTCAGTCATCTAACTTTATGGATCGGACTCATATGTACATCCATGCATCCAAATTGTGCCTCTAGGCTCTTCAACAAAGCGCTTGTAGAGAACAAGGAAGTAATCTCATTTAAAGTATTGTTAATGTCTTATGCCAGCCAACCCATTCACATGTCCAATCATTACTACCGCACCATTAGTACCAAGACATATTATGTTGTTAACATCAAGGTTAATTTGAGAGACAAGAAGAAAATGTAAGGCTCAAACAAATGACTTCAGGTTCCATCGTGAATTTCCAGCAAACCTAGAAAAGTTGTCACAAGTTGAGAGTCCTTTGTGAAAGAGACATATACAAGAAGATGTTGAATGAGGCCAATATTTGTTGACTCATCCATCATGAGGTTGTAATATGTAGAGGCCTTCACTCTTTGAAGTGTTTGTTGCAAAAAAGCCTTGCGTGTGAATGGCAAACACCTTGGTATTGCACGAGCTCTTCTTGTTGGCAACACACTTGGTCTTGCATTGGTGTGGTGCACTGGTTGTGGGGGCTTTGATCAAATCAAATACTAAAAATGGAAAGAAAGTGTGAGTTGTGTCACGACAAGGATAACCACACTAAAAATTATTAATTCTAATTGTGTAAGCACTATCATTGGAAAGAATAAAGCATGAGGGCCAGAGCAAACGCTCAGCTAAGGATACTACCAAGACACCTATAAGACCAAGGGATAAGGCATAAGGTCCAGACAGTGAGGTCCCAACCATGATATTAATATTGAAAGAATGAGGCATGAGAGGTCTGGAGGAGACACTCGATGAGGATACTACGAAGATACATCTAAGATCAAGTGAGAAGGCATGAGGTCCGAAGGAAGCCCATATAAGGTTCCAACTACATCACCTGTAAGTCCTAAAATAAGGCATGATGGCCAAAGGAAGAGTCTTGCACTAAGGATACTATAGAGATGCCTGTAGGACCAATTAAGAAGGTATGAGGCGTGGAGGAAGACCAGTTAAAGATTTGTACTATAATTCTCGGATAAAGAGGAATGAAATACGAAGGATAAAGCTCAATGAGATACCTGTTGAGACGCTCGTAAGACCTAGTGAGAAGGCATGAGGTCTAGAGGAAAAGCTCACTGAGGTCCTTGTTGTTGTAAGGAAAAGGAACAAACAAAAAACAAAATGAAAATATTAAAATCATGATAAAATGATGTAATGATTTCTAAAATGCATTTACTTGTTTTGTTGGGTGTTGTAATTTTAGGACGCAAGGAAATACTCACAGTGGCACACACTCTAGACACCCTGCCTCCAAACTTCCTTGCCTGACCTGAAGTTGAAGGAGCATGGAAGGGCTTGGGTGATAGCCAACCAAGTCGCTTGTAGATGCTCAAAGAAAGGGCAATTTTAGGAGGTGCCCAAGTGTAGAATCCAAATGTTTAAAGGAGAGGGCCGGGGATTGTGGTTACCCATTGATAGACCACCTCTACATATGCCCAAAGAAAGCGAGAGGGCTGCCTTAGAGATGCTCAAAGGAGGGGCCATCTGCACAGATGCTTGAAAATATAGGGACACACAAGATTCGAGGGCCAAGGCAAAGAGCCTAGAGGCCATGGCTTGAGAGTGCAACCATGCCTTCAAAAAGGAGGAGATCGAGAACTCGTGGGCCACCTGTGCTGATGCTCGAAGGGTTGGCCACTAGGAACTTAGCCAAGGTAAAGAGGCCATGGCTTCAAAGTTTAGAGGGAAACCATGGCTTGGCACTCCAAACTTCAAAGCTCAGAGTCTGACGAGATGCTCAATGAATATGAGGGATTCAGGGAAGTAGAAGGCATACAAGACTAGGACTCACTCTCAAGATGGAGGATGTATCATGTGCATTGTGGCCATGGTTTTTGAAGCTCGATGTTCCTTTCAAGTCCTTTGCATAGGATTCCTTAGTGAGTCTTAACTCCCCTCTAAGCCCCTTCACACCTAATAATGTCATGGGGAGTCAGGAATAATGGCCATCATCCAGCACCCATATGCTAATTACTAATGGGTATCATTCATGATTACTAAGTAAGCACGGGACATGGCCCATGGCCCCTAGGCTACTACATTACATAATTTTAAATGGAGTCTGGAGACATAATGATCACCTTAGATAGTAAATGTTACAACTTACAAGACTAGTCAACTTAAGTTACAACTTAGTACCTTACAACTTATACATTGCATAATACTAGGTTGAAGGTTGAAGACTTGAAGGCTCTAGCTTATGTTAAAGGCTCTAGCAGCTAGCTAGTATTATATAGTAAATATAATAGTTAAGTACTAGTCACTAGTTTAGAATTGAGAGCTTAGTAGGCACCGCCCACTACCACTAAGTTACTTAATATTAACTTCTAAGTACTAGCTTTCTATAATATATAGTATACATTCTATAGGTTAATGTTATAATATATAGACTATAGGGTAAATGATATATATTATATATGTATAGCTAAATAACAAAGGCACTTTGCAAGGTTAACCTTTAATTTAAGGACTACATGTGAAGGTAACCCTTAATTTAAAGATTGCATATACTTACGAAACTTGATTTAAGGTTTATTTTGTTTTTTACCTTAGAATAAAGGTTTAGCCATGATTTGAACCCTTAAGTAAAAAAGGCATACCCATTTCTCAACCAAAACTTCTCATTTTCAGCCAAGAATTTTACACTAGAAAAAGTTTCGTGAGCACTGAACAGTACTATACCTGTTTAGTAAAATTAGTTAATACTTGAAACCTTGATTAATTTGATGTGGATTGTCAATTATCCTTCATTATCATCAAATATATGCAAGGTTAAAATTTGAAGGTAGCCTAACAAAGCTTCAATTATATGCAAGGCTGAAAATTGACGGTACCCTAACCTTCAATTTGAAGGCCATAAACTACGTTGACCTTTAATATATATTTAGAGAAATTTGAAGGTACCCTAACCTAACCTTGGATTATATGCAAGGCTGAAATTTAAAGGTACTCTAACCTTCAATTTGAAGACCATAAACTAGGTTGCCCTTTAAAATACATTTAGAGGAATTTTGAAAATATATTTAGAGGAATTTTAAAAATAGTGGCCTTTTGTGGCCTTCTTTTGTAACCTTATTTTCTAAGATGCCTCCTCTACAAGGTTTACAGGTCTTTGATGCTCTCTGAAGGCATCAAATTTCAACATTAATTATATGCGTGATAATTTCATCATACCACACATAAAGTTTCTTTTCATACTTAGTCGATTGTCAACCCTGTGTGACCTTCTTTATTTTTTATTTTTTATTATTTTAATGTGAGAATGGATACTTAAGGTAGATGTAAAATGATGAGTGCTCTTTCTTGGAAGGACTATAGCCTAAAAGTCAAGCCTATGAGACCTTATGTTGAGGTTTTGGACTGCATGCATGATGTTAATATATACATGGTTACATATATGTATCCATGTATACATACATACATACACACACACACACACACACACACACACATACATACACACACACACACACATTATGTATGTATATATATATAATATATATATACATATACATATACATATACATATGCATACACCTACATACACACACACACACACACACACACACACATATGTATATAGATATCTATGTGTGTGTATATATATAAACACACACATATGTATATGTATGTACGTATATATATATATATGTATGTATGTATGTATGTATGTATGTATGTATATATATATATGTATGTATATATATATATATGTATGTATGTATGTATGTATGTATGTAAGTGTGTGTGTATATATATATATATGTATGTATGTATATATAGATATATATATGTATGCATGTATGTATATATGTATGTATGTATATATATATGTATGCATGTATATATATGTATGTATGTATGTATGTATATGTATTTATTCACTTACATACATATATATACATATATATGTATATGTAAATAAATATGTATATATATACATACATGTATATATATATATATCCATATACATATATATTTACATGCATATATATATATATGTATGTATGTATGTATGTATGTGTACATATACATATGTAACTGTGTGTGTGTGTGTGTGTGTGTGTGTGCATACATATACATGTATATTTATATACATTTATATACATACACATATATATATGTATATATGTATATGTATACGTATAAATATACATGCACACACACACACACACACATATATATATACATGTACAGACACTAGACACACTGGATCTTTGCTAAACATTAGGGTTTCTCAAAACCTAACAATGGTATAAGAGCTCGATGTTGATTTTGCCTCAAGCTTTGTGAATCAAAACCCCTTAAAGGCTTTAATAAAGCCCAGTTTGTGTGTAGTGTGAGTCTTAGCCTACTACACAATTACATGCTCTTGTGGTTAAGGCAAGGGGTTGGTGACAACATCTCCCCCTAGATGATCGTGCATCAAATTACCATGGATCTTCTCATCAATATGCAAGCACACATTTGAGTGTGTTTGATTTAATGAGACATGTTTGAGCTTAGACATCAAGTAGTGAGGATTCTATCGAGGCCCCTTGTCATTTTAATGAGGCATCTAGAGAAAGGGTAACATTTTCTAGGTTTGACACCTTCTCTGAATTTGTGAGGTATGCTTATGTTTCTAACTCAACTTTACACACGAATTCTAGTCTCCCACACTTACAAGCCTTGTGATTCTTCCAACACCTGACATAGGATAATGCATAGATGACTGGGGTTAGTGGAGGATCCACCAAGGAACATTGAGTAAGTAGAATGAATTTGGAAGAGGTGGCACTAGGATTAAGTGGCCACTATTGAGGGTATCTATGTGATAAAAATAAAGCACCAATTTTTCTCTTTCTTATTGTCCCAACACCTAACTTAGTATAATATTTACACAACTAGGGCTGGTGGAGGATCCACTTAGGAATATGAGAAAGAATTGTGGATTTAGGAGAGGTGGAGCTAAGATTAGGCCACCACCGTAGCATTTGGATAGCTGTGGTAAAAAAAGAACCAATTTTTTAGGAGTAATGTTGTAATTTGATCACAAATAAGCAACTCATGGCTCTTTGAAAACATTCTAGAGATAGTTTTGTTTGTAAAGGAGGGAGGGATATTTTTTATCTCAATGAGAGAGGCCTTGGATCCTTGGCCAACATCCAATTTTCCACTCCAAGGAGGAGGAAGTGGACACTTCCTACTCAAGGCTTAAGAATGTTTGGAATGATGAATTGCCTTGAGGCGGCCTTGACATAAAAACATAAAAACATAGCTCACATAAAGCATGCATTACATGAAAAGTTTTATGTATAGAAACATCACATAGCTCACATAGAGCATACATAGCTCACATCAGCATACATAGCTTACACAGATCATACGTATGCTCTATGCATGTGTGTCGGGGTTTAGGATTAGCTTAGGCTTAAGCATGCATGCATCTAGATTAATCTTAATGCATAGATTAAGCTCTATGCATAGAGCTTAATGCATTAATTATTTATTAACTTACCTTGTTGATTATTGCACCCTTGGGTGCCGGGGTTTAGGATTAGCTTAGGATTAAGCATCCATGCATCTAGATTACACTCAATGCATATATTAAGCTCTATGCATAGATCTTAATTCATTAAATATTTATTAAGTTGCCTTGCTTTTGATTATTGCACCCTTGGGTGCTGGGGTTTAGGATTTTCTTAGTCTTAATCAGAAGCATTAAGCTCTATGCATAGATTTTAATCTATGCATGTATTAAGCTCTATGCATAGAGCTTAATGCATGCATAGATTAAGCTTTATGAATAGAGCTTAATGCTTTTTATTATATGTGTGGTGTGGTGTGGTGTGGTGTGGTGTGGTGTGGTGTGGTGTGGGGTGTGTGTGGTTTTAAAAAGTAGCTACTACATTATGTTTTGTTTGTGTTTGGTTTGTAGGTTTTCAGTCATTTTCAACTCTCTCTTGGTCTATCCCTCTTAAGCCCTCCCTCAAGACTCCAAATAGCAAACAATATATCTGGTAAGTGCCCTAATCTCATTTTTATGTGTTTGTTTTTAAAAGTATCTTATTGCTTTTGATGTTGCCCATGTCATAGCATAAGCATGGGCATGTTGTTGTTGTGAAAACCCACAAGCATGGGCATGTTGTGTGGTGGTATGTGTGTAGACCATGGATTGTACACCCATTAACACACCCACATATAGCCCCAATCTCTCCACCGTGCCTACACCACAGGCAATGTCCTCGAGCCAATTTTATCATTTAATGTTGCAAATGAGCCCCGAGTAAAGGACTATGGCTCAAGCCTTCTTTGGGGGAGGCGTTGGCACTTCTACACAACCATCACACCCCATGAATACACAGACCATGCCCTTGAACACCCCACTACACATCACACAAACCTTGCCCATGGCTTGATCGACTCCAATAGAGATGCTCCTCAGAGACCCTAGGGGACAGACCTCCTAGTTGACTCTCTACCTTCAAGCACTGCCTCTACTTTTGTCAAACAATTTTTCTCACACCGCATTATCCTTCTCTTGCAAACTTGAAAAAATTTGCAGGAACTATAGCCTACAAACTTCATGAAGAAAGACGACCTGCAGGTCTTGTCTCCACACTGCAGTTGCTCTCGCTCTCTAGTGGTCTCTCTAACCACCTCTCTTACACTACATAATCTTCAAAAAACCTAACCCCCTTTCTTGAACTCGTCAGGATCCTTTTCCTTCCAAAAAATAGCGCAACTCACTTTCTGTGTTCGCCCACATTGTTTCTTTTTCCATTTACTCACCTATGCTTATCCATTTGGTCTCGCCACATTGTTTTTGCCACCTTGGATTCATCATACATCATCTTATATACATTGCATTTACCTATACATGTTGTTTAGTTGGGGCTCGGTATTCTCCTCATAGTGTGGCCATTCTTTCCTTTTTTGGATGTGGAAACCTCCATAACCTTGCATGGGTGATTTTTGATGAGGACAATGTAGCCATTCTTTTAAATGGTGCCCGCTTGTTGTGGGAAGGTCTTGGAGATTCCACACTTTGTTTCTCAAAGTGTGCTTGATGTTCGACATGGTGAATTACTGGAACCCTAATTTGGCTATAAAGAAGGAACAAAAGAACCTAATTAGATTAAGGGAAACCGTAATCATCTACAAAGGGAAAAATCCTAGAATTGACGCCTGTAGACAAGTTGAAGGAACAATTGTGTTGTACATAAATTTTGCAGTGAAGAAGAATCCAACATTAGGGCATGAGATCCTCTGTTTGAAATTAGCAGCCACATTGAAGCAAGGCATGCTCAAATCAGACTATGATGATTTGTTATGTTTTGCAAGCTTGGTTGAGGCAGTGAACATATGACTAGTAGACCTTCCTGCCCTCCCTTACTAGCTCCTCCTTCTCGCATCGAAGGGATCCATGTGAATCATTGTAGTTGGCATCATGTCTTTCTCATATATTATACACAATAAATATCAAAAAATAAATAAATAAAGTGTATGAGGGAGAAAGAGTCCCCCACCATCTTCCAAAAACACACACACATAGATCATAGCATAGTAGAACTTTTGGCTCTCTTTGTTTCTCAACTTTAACAGCATGAACTCTCCCACACACTCTCATACAACAATCGGGAAGTCAGATCTCTCTCACTCGGTTGGGCATGCTTCATTTGTTTGAAGATGGTGTTTAGAAACTCCACAAGGTGGCTTTTGCTCAGAGGCATGTCACGGATCATGTCACTTATTCTAGTAAGAGTAGACTTCAACCATGGCGACGATGACAAGATGTTCTGGAGGGAATGGTCTATGTAATTGGAGCTAGCAAAACAAAAGTCATGTTTCAGTCTGGGCCGCCAGACACTTCAACCTACTAGAAATGAGGGCAATGGTGAAATCATAAGAAGGGCCATGGGGAAGAGCAACTAGGGTGAAAAATAGCATATGCTTCTCTCTCTCTCTCTCTCTCTCTCTCTCTCTCTCTTTGTGAGTATTAGGTATTGAGCATCATTTTTCCACACAAGATGCAAGAAACACATAAAGACGTATAATGAAAACATCAAGAATCACCAAGAAGCATGCTAATATCCCTTATCATGGGGTTTTGAGAAAACCAACAAACATCATGGTTAATCTAGAATCAAGAAAGAATCATGCATGCTACTAATCTCTCTTCTTGCAAGAAATACATATGGATTAGGCATTTGACTTCTAATCAAGAGCTTGTGGGCAAGGAGATGATCAAAGCTTCTCATCCCATCGTGATGGCTGAGTGTTAGCATTTCCTTGCTAACATGGGGGAAATCACATGCTCCTACACACATAGCCATGGAGTACACATGTGCACATGAGCATGGAGTAGAAGACATGGATCAAGAACAAGATAAACATACAAGAATAACAACATGACATCATAGTGTATTCCATATCCATGTATTACATGTTGTGTATACAATAATCATGTACAATTTTCATATAAGAGGGGCTAGATATAGCCATTCAACCGTGTGACTCTTGGAATACCCATGTGACTATTGGGCTCCCATAACCTCCACAAGATCCTACCTCCCCATCCCTCTTGTAAACCACTTCTTGATATGACATCTTTTAATGACAAAATCCCACAACTCATTAGCCTATGCTAATGATAGTAATGTTAGGGGTTGTTCACACCCAAGCTAATGCCAAAATGCTAGGGGGTGTACACACCCGTGTCAATAGTTGATCTCATGTTATAGGATTACCTAATTATTAGAATTATGTTTAAATAGTTAATTTAGTTTCTTGGCCATGTACGCGTGACTTGTGTAAACTTTCTTAAATGCACATGTTTTATGTATGCTATTTGTGTTATAGCTTTTGAAAGGTGAATCAGGTTCCGTTTTTCCCTTTGGATATGTTCAACTCTAGTGTCAAGGTTAGTAGTTAGGTATTCATAGATTCTAGTTTTAGATTCAGTTTAGTTATGTATTGTTCTCTCTAGTCACATCATTTATATTAATTTTAAATTATAGCTCTTTATTGAATACTTATTTCTTATGTTAAAGCTTAATACTCTTTTAAGTACTTTGTCTCTTAATTTAAAATTATGGTCCATTGTTAGTGTATGTATTTCATAAAGTCAATATAAGATATGCTAACATGTCTACATGATCTTATTTCAAAGGAATATATTTGAAAGGAAATCATGTAAAAAAGTTAAACTAGTATTATACACACTTAGTTAAGAGTATTAAGGAAGATAGAAATATCTCTCATAAATATAGAGGAGAAGTTGGTACTATGTTTGTGAGTGAGAGTGAGTTGAGGTAGAATCTGATTAGTTTCTATAATTGTTTAGAAAGATGACTCCTCAGTGAAGAACACTATTCAATTTGCCTCAATTTACCCAATAGAATCCACCTCACAAACACTCAAAGAAGAGGCATGCATCTAGAAATGAGCTGTCACATGGAGCTGAGCAGAAGACTGTGGCAATTGAGATAGGCTTGAGTGCAAATCAGCTAGAGAAAGACTTAAAGAAAGAGTATCATAGGCAAGCTTGGAATTAATCCTAGATTGCCACGTTCGAGTGGGCATATTTTAGCCACTCTATTGCCAAAAAAATTTCCTAGTATTGCAAAAATGATATTCATTCAAAGAGAGAATTTAGAAAGTCAAACTATGTCGATGTATAACACAATGCTCATATAGAGCATGTGAAGACCAGGGCGCATGAAGATTTTATGTACATGTATGGAGACAATAAGTTTTTAATTGAAAAGATCAAAGGAGGTTGCTGACCAAGCTACTCTAAACTTATTTGTAGCAGCATATCAAGTTTTTAATTAAAAAGATCGAAGGAGGTTGCTGACCAAGCTACTCTAAACTTATTCGCAGCAGCAGCATATCATGTTGCAAAAGAAGATATGTCCTTCAATAAGTGTCCTACATTCTTACAACTGTAGGATACTATAGTTGTATCCTATTGCAAGTGTCCTTATAGGACTCACGATCTTTATTACAATGATAAAGCATGTGCAATGTTCGTATACTACATAAGTGAAGCTTTGTTGCAAACAAACACTTTAAAGAGTGAAGGCCTCTACATATTATAGCCTCATGATGGATAAGTCAACAAATCTTGCACGTGGTTTCCCTTGAGCCATCTAGCATTGTTATACTTTTGTGTGGCGCAGGCTCGGAGTTCATGTTCACAAATTCATTAAGTAGTGCTCTTGCCTCACTAGCATGTTGTAGGCCTCTCCTCAATACCCCTGTGTTTCCATGCAGATATTGACACACACCGGACTCAAACTTTTCCTTGTAAATGGTAAAAGGATGTCTTTGGTATACCATGCATCTCATACCATGCTCTACAACAAACAATCACCCCATTTAACCTAAATTCATATTTAATTTTTTGAGCTGAATCACGATACCAAGCTGTAGAAAGCACATCAAATACATAATTTGTACGAGACTCCTGAGATTGTCCCCAAAAGTCTTGTCGTATCCTCATTAGTACATCACGATCAATTAGCTGCTGACAACATTTTTTGCACAACAATCAATGGATGAAATCCTTTGAACTGATTCACGTGACATATATAAGGCAGAAGCTGGTTGTGGTCTCTGCTTTGGAATCCTGTTTATGAAAGTGTAGCGTCTTTTTGCAGAGGTTTGGGCAATAATAACCTCATTAGTTACATCTCCATCATTATCCTCATTACATACATCAGCATGTTCAACATGCATGCCATTAAGCGGAACATAGCATTGCAATGGGCTCCCATCTAGCATTGTCAGCTGTTTAATAGGCCATTTAACTAGGGTGATACTATCCACTTGCGGCATAGTTTGAAATTCATTTGCACTTTCAATAGCCACACCCACACAATCATCACCAAGTTGTTGAAAGTTGACACATTCAAATGGAAACACATATAAGATAGTCCCTTGATTGATAGTTTGCATCATGCTCTCATCCTTTAGAAGAACCATCTCATTCTTCCAAGATTGTCGGATTTGCATGTCAAGTTCTGGGAGATGTTATCGGTATTGCATCTACAATTGGAGGTTCCACAGGCTCTTCTTGATCTGCATCACTGCATCTTTCACTCCACTCTCCAAATTCCAGCTCCCTTGTGAAAGGCCTTAAAAGCATTTTTGGCCAACGAACATTACTCCATAATGCATTTTTTAGATAAACGGTATCTATTGTAGGGAATGGTAGTTCCACATCCTTCAAGCATTCCTCCACAAGTAATGACACATTTCCTTGTCCAATCTTTGTTCCACTACAAGTGGAATTTGGATCAATTCTACACACGCAGCCAATACCAACAGAATCATTGTTCAACATCATGTGGACCCTCCCTCCAGATTGGAAATCCATCCTGCACATAATCATGTTGGACTTGTTAAACTAGTAATCAAATCTAGCAAGCAATTTTTTTTAGTTTGGAACCTACATCAGACTCTACCATGAAGTATGGCTCTACCATGTGACCGAGCTAGAACTAGCTCTATCATATTGGTAGAGATAGAACCCATTGAAGACTATCTCTACTATGTGGTGGAGTTAGACTTCAAAGCATTCTAGCGATACCATGGTGTCTAGATAGATTATTTTGATATAGCTCTACCACATGGTAGAGCTAGATCAATGAATTCTAGCTCCGTTACATGATATAGTTACATTGATGCATTCTAGCTCCACCACATGATATAGTTACCAGATAGTAGAGCTAGTTCAATATATTCTAGCTCCACCACATGGTAGAGCTAGACCTCTAGGCATTCTAGGTCTACAACGTGGTTTATGGTACAGCTACATTGATGCATTCTAACTCCACCACATGGTAGAGCTAGACCTTAAAGTTTTACGATGTGGTCTAGGTAGAATAGTACAGCTCTACCACGTGGTAGAGCTAGATCAAATACTTTGAGGTCTAGCTCTACCATGTGGTGGAGCTAGAATTGCATTTAAGGTCTAGCTCTACCATGTGGTGGAGCTAGAATGCATCAATCTAACTGTGTACCATGCAGATCAACAAAACCAATTACTCCAAGAAGAGACCTACTTCACATGTCAACAAGAACCAAGGAGCTAGAATTGCATTTGATCTTGCTCTACCACGTAGTAGAGCTGTATTCTACCTAGACCACATCGTACAGCTGTAATTATTTGAGGTCTAGCTCTACCATGTTGTGGAGCTAATGCAGATCAATAAAACTAATTACTCCAAGAAGAGACCTACTTCACATGATGAGAACCAAGGATCTAGAAAGAAGGTCAGACTCCATTAGTCGTAAAAATCTATATAAACTTGTAGTCTCTCATTCAATGCAATAGAAGTGTTTATGTAATCATGGTTTGTGTGTGAATTGATCTTCCCTAGTCCTTGATACCTAACAATCTATGGTAGGAATCAATGTTTCAAATTCAGGGCTTGACAATGTTATAGGAATTGCATCTGTAATTGGAGGATCAGAATGATCCCCTTCTTCATCACCGCTATAGCTTTCGTTTGATCAAATTAAGTTGCCATTCATGATAGTAGATTGCAAATAATCTTTGGCCATCGAACGGCACTCCATATTGAGTCTTGGAGAGATGAAGTATCCATTGTAGGAAAAGGTAGGACCACATCTTTCAAAAATTCCTAGTATGGATACATTTCCTTGCCCTATCTTTCTACCAAAAATTCCTCCACTAGTATGGATACATTTTTCAAAAATTCCTCCACTAGTATGGATACATTTCCTTGCCCTATCTTTCTACCAAAATCCCCTTGAATTTATACATATACGTTAACCTATAATAAAAGCTATAATCTAAGTTGTATCTCTATCTCTATATCTCTATATCTATTCTCTATATATACTATATAAAGGAAGAGTTTCACAAAGACTTAGTACCACATGGCAAGAACTTAGAGGTTCCGGAAGAGGAAGAAGAAGTTTAAAAAGTTTGGGGTAAAATTTGAACTTAGAGGTTTGAAGAGATGTGGGAAGCACAGGTCAACCCACTAGTAATGACAACGTTCATCTTCTTTGATCCTCCATAATCCCATCTTAATCCTCTCTCTTATTCCAACATGTCATTAACATATCTATCTAATCGATATTCTATTTGGCTTAATTATTACTAATCATTTAATTGCTTAGAGAAGCCCCCCAATTTTACTTATGCGCATGCCTGCAGAGCTGAAGGTTGGTGCTGCAAAGTAAAGGCGGCACTTATTTAAGCTTACAGTTATATTTATTAAATAAGCTATAATATAGTAGCATTAAAATAATCTTTTACTAACTACAAGTTACTATAATAAGCTATATAGTTATAAATATTAATACAATTTAAGTTACTATAAGTTATGTAGTTATAGTTGTAGGTTAATATATAGGTTAATGTATATAATTTAAGTCACTATAGGTTATTTATAAACTTTAAATTATATAGGTTTATATATAAATAGGTTTGATTTATATAGCTATAGAAAGTTTATAAATAAGATATATAAAGTATAATTATAAACTATAATTAGACTAAATTAGGTTACTATAGTGGACCTATTAAACCTATAAGCCAATTTATATATATCTTTACGTCTATTTATATAATCAAACGTATAGTTACTATAGTTAATATATTAAACCTATAAGCCTATTTATATATCTTTAAGTTACTATAGTTAACCTATTAAACCTATTATAAGCCTATTTATATATATCTTTAAGCCTATTTATATAAACAAACCTATAAGCCTATTAATTATAAACTTTAAATTTAAATATATCTATAAGCCTATTTATATAAACAAACATAATATAAGCCTATTAAATTTTAAACTTTAAAGCACGCAACCTTAACCTGTGGCGTAACGCAACTTTATCCGCGGCTCTCTGTGGCGCAGGTTCGTTGGGCACTCTGGCGATGTACGCGGTTGATTTCTGGGGACCAGATCTGAGAGGGGAGAAGAGAGCGAACAGAATTCAGGAATACCTTATGTCTGCTGATTGATTTTGTCATGGGGGCTCCCCGCTCACTTTTTTTGTTGATTCAGGTGCACTGGCAGCCAAGGTAAATACTAAGCTTAGCCAAGCTTAGCTTATAGGTAGCAACAGTAGTGAGAGGTATGCACAGCAACCCGTGTAGTCGGCCTGGGTCTCTCGAAGTGCTCTGTTGCAGCGTTACAGCCATGCGCCTCCCCACAGTTTGTTGCAGCGTTACAGCCATGCGCCTCCCCACAGTTTGTTACAGCGTTACAGCCATGCGCCTCCCCACAGTTTGACAGTAGGTGGTTTTCATGTATGGTGGAGGGGTCTGTTCTCATCGACGCCTTGATGCCTTCCACGATGCTCTCCAGAGCTTTCATGTTGGAAATTCTTTGACAGATGTTCCTGCCTTGGTTGTAGGGGTCGCTGTTACAGTGTTTGCCGGAGTTGCGTAGATTTCCACTGCTTCTGCTCTCTAATATCTCCTGCTTCTGCTCTCTACCAGCTTTTCACTACTGCCCGTATCAGTTTTAATACCTTCAGAATCTCCCCCGTATCAGTTTCAACATCACCATTCAATTTGCTGAGAAGTGCAACCCAAATCTGTATTAGGTTTTTTCTCTTCAACCATTCCTAGTTTTTTGAATTCTTGCATGCTTTTATTTTCTACTCTATGTCAATGTGTATGATCTGAATTTTAATTGACATGTTAAAAACTTTAAATCTAATCATAGATAATGATTTAATATGAGACAAAAATATGTTTACCTTGTTGTATCGTTGAATTTGATAATGGATGCGGTGATGTCCAAGTGCTAGTTGTCAATGACAAGATGGGAAAGGAGGTTTGTATTACATAAGCGACATGGACGTCAAGGAAAATTTGAAAAAGACCAAGACCATTTTAAATTTTTAAAGGGTGGAAAATTTTGAATTTAAAATTGGGCGGGATAATTTGAATGCTCTACCACATGCTAGAGCTGAAGAAATGCATTCTAGCTCTACCACATGGTAGAGCTGGAGTTGAAATGACTTAAACTAGTGCAAGATGACTTGAAATGACAAACCATCCATCTAGTATCGTACCTCTATCTTGACTTGAAGAGTTAAAAATCACCTACTCTTACCTACTAGGCCTTTCAAGGTTCTATCCTAGAGCATGCACAGAGAAGACCCCTCTCCACCTTCTTCATAGCATTGCTTCTCCCCTCTCTCCTTGCTTGAAATTGTACTTTCCTACTCTTACACTCTAAGCATGAGATCTATGCAAGAGAGCTCTCATAATAATGCAAGATGTAGCTCCTATTGCAAGACCTAGCTCTATGCATGAGATTAATGCAAGATCTAACTCTATGCAAGCGATCTCTATGTATGAGAGCTCTTAATGCAAGACTTAGCTCTATGCATGAGAGCTCTTTCACTCTATACATGAGATCTATCCATGGGAGCTCTTATAATAATGCAAGATATAGCTCTAGCATGAGATGTATGTAAGAGATCTCTCATAATAATGCAAGATCTAACTCTATGCATGTGAGATCTATGTATGAGAGCTTTGAATGCAAGACCTAGCTCTATGCATGAGAGCTCTTTCACTCTATACATGAGATCTACCCATGGGAACTCTTATAATAATGCAAAATATAGCTCTGTGCATGCGAGCTCTATGTATGAGACTCTGAGATCTTAATGTAAGACCTAGCTGTATGAATGAGTTCTCTAATGCAAGACCAAGCTCTATGCATGGGAGCTCTATATATGAGAGCTCTTAATGCAAGACCAAGCTCTATGCATGGGAGCTCTATATATGAGAGCTCTTAATGTAAGACCAAGCTCTATGCATGGGAGCTCTATGTATGAGAGCTCTTAATGTATGAATGAGTTCTCTAATGCAAGACCAAGCTCTATGCATGGGAGCTCTATGTATGAGAGCTCTTAATGTAAGACCTAGCTCTTTGCATGAGAGCTCTAGTGCAAGACCAAGATCTCTATAGCTCTCGTGCATGATATGAGAGATCTATGCATATGAGAGCTATTAATGCATGAGAGATCTTACAATGCAAGAGGGATCTCATGCATGAGACCTCTTAGAATCCAAGAGAGCTCAATGCATAAGATCTGATGTATGATAACTCTATATGCATGAGAGCTCATCGATATGCATAAGAGCTCTCATGCATGAGATATATATGCATGACAGCCCTCTATGCGCATAGGAGTTCTCACAATGACTTGCACTTGATAATAGCTGATCTATATGCATGAGAGCTCTCTATGCATGAGATTTGCGATCTATATGCATGGGAGCTCTCACAATGAATCACACACAATGATAGCTCTATATTTATGAGATCTATATGCATGGATCTCTCATGGGCTGAGATCCACACTTGAGAACTTTATGTAACATCTCTCACAATGCATGAAAACTCTCTATGCATGAGAGCTCTCAAACCTTGCGTAGATATATCCTAGATCTATATGCATGAGAGCCCTCTATGCATAATCGATAACACATGCATCAGAGTAAATAAAAGTATGTAAATAATTCTCTATTCATTAGGACCTCAATGGAGTCTTCTTGGGCCCTTTTATTTGGCAGTTTAAGGGAGTCAAACCTTTTCTATTAAAAAGAAACGTTTTCTAATTTGAAGCTTCAAAACGGCTACTTTATTCGAATTTGAATTTTGGAAAAAAAATAGAATTTAAAATCTAGCGGATAAAACCATATCATGTAACATATCTATGGAAAGCTCTTGATGCATAGATCACGGATCTATAATCTCCGCTCAAATCGGAGCTTGTATGTAGAAGTTATGGAGGTCCGAAAATTGTAAAATTGCCCCCCCTTTTTGGGGAAAAAAGTGCACCCTTTGACCACTCTTACACCTCTCTTAATCACCAATGGTTTTTGCTTACATGGCGGGCTCCTATTTGTCAAAAAGTTAAACGTTTCCATAACCTCATGGCAAATTAAAGGGCCCAAAAAGACTCCATTGAGTTCCTAATGGTGTTATTCACTTGACCTCACGTCCTGACCATGCTTTGGTGTTAGGTCCTCACCACCTACCGAGTTGTGGTAAGCTCTAAACCCAATGCTCTCTTTTTTATGTTGCAACCCACAAGGGTACTATGGGAGTTTTTTATAAGAGCATTAGAGATCTCATGGTTGCAAGAGATCTCTATGCATAAGATCTCTTATTTTCATTTATTTGCATTGAGTGTACGAGCTCTCGTGCACTGCATGATATCTCTATATGCATGTGAGTTCTCTATCCATGAGAGCTCTCATTTATTAAGAGCTCTTTTGCATGAGAGCTCTCATTTTCATGTGTAAGCGCTCTCATGCATGAGAGCTACATAGAGTTCACACGCATTGAGCTCATGCATGTGAGAGATTGTTATGCCTAGAGTGATCACATGCATGAGCTCAATACATAAGATCTCTCACATGTAAGAGCTTAATGCATGGATCTCTCACATACACACTGCTCTCAATGCATAGAGCTCTCAAATGCATAGAACTCTAAGCACGCATAGAGATCTCACATGCACATATCTCTCAATGCATAGAGCCCAATGTATGATAAGATACTGAAACATAGTTCATAATATGGTTTTAATTGAAATTTTGCTATATAGAAAATGTGATATGGAAACGAGAAAGTGATACTAGTGGTCGGAAGGCAACACACCATGACGAAGTAACATTGATAATTACCCAAACGAATCCACTCTCCAAGCCCTCATCTCAAGAAATATGGATCTAGCAGATGGATTTAGTACATGATGTAGAGGATTTAGTACATGATGTGGTCTAGGTTGGATACAGCTCTACCACATGGTAGAGCTAGATCAAATGCAATTCTAGCTTCTTGGTTCTTGTCATGTGAAGTATATCTCTTCTTGGAGTAATTGATTTTGTTGATCTGCATGGTACACAGCCAGATCGATGCATTCTAGCTCCACCACATAGTAGAGCTAGATCGGATGCAATTGTAGCTCCTTGGTTCTCATCATGTGAATTAGGTCTCTTCTTAGAGTAATTGGTTTTGTTGATCTGCATGGTACACAGCTAGATCTGGGTTGCTTTCACACATTTGTCCATGCATGATTCGAATTTCATGCCTCTTCGGCGGCCACGGTTTTGGGCCACGGTTGGAAATTTTTGCCATTTGGCATGCTCGTGCATCTTTTTTGAGAACCCGGATTCGGAGAGTTAGAAGTTGAGGATCCGAGACCTTATCAGAGAACGGACCACACGGACTTGTGCTAGGGAAGTTGCTCTATGTCCACATCACTCCGTGCATGGATTTGGGCATCGCAATCAATACTCGGCAAAAATAGTGCAAAATCGCCATAACAGGGTTTCGGATCCGAAATGAGTCCGAATCGCATCTGAACACAACAAGAAAGATTCGGATTGCTTGCCACACATTTGTCCATGCATAATTCGAATTTCATGCCTCTTCGGTGCCGTTTGGGCCACGGTTGGAAATTTTCGCCATTTGGCATGCTCGTGCATCTTTTTCGATAACCCGGATTTGGACAGTTAGAAGTTGAGGATCCGGGACCCCATCAGAGAATGGACCACATGGACTTGTGATAGGGAAGTTGCTCTATGTCCACATCACTCCGTGCACGGATTTGGGCATCGCAATCACTTCTCCCAGTGTGTCAAAGTTGGGTCCCAGCGCCATTCAACACACTTGTTTATCTCCTTGGTTCTCGTCATGGTCTCTTCTTGGAGTAATTGGTTTTGTTGATTTGCATGGTACACAGCTAGATCAATGCATTCTAGCTCTACCACATGGTAGAGCTAGACCTCAAATGCAATTCTAGCTCCACCACATGGTAGAGCTAGACCTCAAAGTAGTCTAGCTCTACGATGTGGTCTAGGTTGGATACAGCTCTACCACGTGGTAGAGCTAGATCAAATGCAATTCTAGCTTCTTGGTTCTTGTCATGTGAAGTAGATCTCTTCTTGGAGTAATTGATTTTGTTGATCTGCATGGTACACAGCTAGATCGATGCATTCTAGCTCCACCACATGGTAGAGCTAGATCGGATGCAATTTTAGCTCCTTGGTTCTCATCATGTGAATTAGGTCTCTTCTTAGAGTAATTGGTTTTGTTGATCTGCATGGTACACAGCAATATCCGGGTTGCTTGCCACAAATTTGTGTTGATCTGCATGGTACACAGCTAGATCCGGGTATTTGACGGCCTCTGTCGATAGCTCCAATGCTACCCACAAGCTTTCAAGCTGCAAGCAACCATGACTACAATGTCCCGAAGCATGCCATCCGACAGCATCATGTTCAAACAAATTAGTGCTTTGTCACCCTGATTGTAATCAGCATACCCAATAATAAGTTCAGTCCATGAGACGACACAATGAACTTGCAGTGTGTCAAACCCTCTTGGTTTTGTTGCAAGCCATGCCCACTTGGGAAACATATCGAGCAAAACATTGTCCATGATAGGATCTTGTTATAGCACTCCTTGCATACACTTGCTTGCCCCTAGCTAGGGCTCCTATGTTACCACAAGTTGGCAAAGTGCAACAAATCGTGTCCGTGTTTAGATGCATTCTCTCACTTTGTACTTGTTTCAACAAGCAATTTAATGCTGCCTTGTTGAGCCCTTCAATCAACATATCTAAGAATCAGAGCATTCTAGGGAACTACATTCCATACTAATAGTTTATCACCCCCATCTTGTGTTGCTGCAAGGAACCCACATTTGCGGAGAAACTTCTCATCAGCTGATACCAGATCATCTTGACTGACTACCCCATGAGGGAAAACCGATGAAGTGCTAGAGGCATCCTAGGGCATCACCTGGCTCTTCCGGCCTTCGTGCTCCCTCATCCCTCATCCCAACCATCCCATCATCATGGCTAAGAATACTATTTGGATCATCTGTGACATTCTGTGGACTCTTGCATCCACACTGCTCCTCCACAACCTGACTGCTCTCCGGCATACCTATCGGAGGGTTGTGCACATGGGAGAGCATTCCTGGGATCCCTCAGCCACACAACTCCTCCACTACCTCACCTTGTACCTCATCCATGGTTGCGTTATGCAACCTTTCCAGGTTAATTATTCGAGCATCCTCAAAAGTTCCAAGACCATTGCATCCGGAACAACAACACATGGATTTCCATGCTCTTGGGAGCATCTGATGACCTTGGCTCTATGGAATGGAGATCACATAGAGCTTTTCTGTGTGCAAGGATGTAGGCTAAATCCCTACCATATCCGCTAGGATTCTTGGGAAATTACATACCCATATCCATGGGGTAATCTAGTTCATTCTCACTTTCATCAAACTCAAATTCATGTTCATACTTGTCACTCAAGGCATCCACTACTTCTTGAAACATTTGAATGCAACGAATGTTGGAGCAAGATTTGGTGCTTTTACCATCATGATCTGCATGCCAATGCTCTGCCTTATCGAGAAAATCTGAAAATTCTTCCAACTCCTCCTGTACTTCCTCCATTTCGTCATAGTCGGATGCATTCTCGAAGTTCTTCATAATCTAGTACAACTTCTTGGATAAATCCGGCCTACAAAATTTGATGCATGTTTCTTTCTTGGAACATGGGTCACACGGGTATGGGCAATCTCTGGTGGAATGACCACGGTGCAAGCAAATAGCACACTCCTTCTTCTTGTTTTTAGCCATTCAAGCAGGGCTAGATCATGGCAAGGCTAGGCTACAAACCTTGTGAGGTTATGGCTAAAGGAAAAGGGGACCAAACTTTCTCAGGAACAAAAGGAAACGAAAGGATCTCATGCCTTCCGAGAAAAGACATTGAGCAAGATGAGCTCTGCCAGAATGTTCCCGTGGTAGGATTCCTGCTATGATGAACTCCTCATAGTGCCAAATGAATGGCCTTACAATAGAAGCGAATGAAAATAGTTGTGATGGGACACTCCTTGTGCTAGTTAATCCAATTGCCGATTAGAACATCCTTCTATGCTTCAAGAAGATTTGTGAGGATCAGGTCTTGCGTGGTATGCTTAGTCCTTGTGAAGGAATGCATCTGGAACATCATGAGTTTTCAATGAAGAGGCATGAATAGAGTGTTGAGATATCGAGCTCATCTAGTGAGGCGGTGGCCACTGATGACCCGCCTGGGGGATAGGCCCCACACTTACACCACTGGCATGGTTGGTGAGATCTTGGGTGATATGCGGCCAGTGGGATGACAGGCTGTGTGACAGCCACTCTAGAGACTGGCATAGTTATAGCGCCAGCTCATTTAGTCGGGTTCACACTATAAAGAACCCGTGTATGTATTGGTTGAGTACCTTTCATATTGTGTGTACTCTTATTCTTGTATATGGTGTGTTGAGTGTTGAGTAGAGAAGAAGAAGATTTTCAGCCTCTCACCTTGTGTGTTCTCTATTAGGGTTTTGTGAGTGTGTGTGTGTGCTTGCAAGAGCTCAAGCTCTCTTCCCCCCTGTATCTTTTCATGGTATCAGAGCCTGGTTCGTGCTAAGGGCTGAGCTGCAAGCAAGAGAACCACAGGAAGCGGTACGAGGGTAAGAGCTTCAACTACTCTTTCCTATTTGTGTTGGTGACTACACCCTTGTCGGGAGCTCTACGGGAGGCACCGGCAACGATCTCTGATTGAGGAGCTTTCTTCGCGGGAGTAAAGCTATAGGGCAACTATACAGTCCTACGGACTACATTTTTCGGGCCGAAAACGCGTTTCGGGCGCGTCTGGACCTCCGTTTTTCAGAAAGCAGGCGATTTCGAGCACTGCGGGTAAGTCACCGATTCTCTGCAGAACTCTGTTTTAAGAACTGCAGGAAGACAGATTGACTGTGCAGACACTGTGGGTGCTGCAAAGAGGTCTACAGTTGCCATTGGGTGTATGTATGTGCATTGAGGTCACTGGTTGTGACATTTGAGTGGATAGCAGTACCGCTGTGCAGAAAATACAGCATTTGTGCAGAAAAAACCAGAGTGCAGTTTCTGGTGAAATTGTGTGTTTGGCAAGATGTCAAATGATGGGATAACTCAGATTGTGGCTGAGAAGCTGGACAAGAATAACTTCCATGCTTGGAGGTTCAGGTTGACGAATTTCCTGATGGGAAAAGGCTATTGGGACTACATAGAAGGTGAACATGAAGAGGCACCAGAGATACCGGATATAAATCCGACTGCTGCAGATGTGAAAGAGTTTAAAGACTGGAACCAAGGAGCCAGGAAGGTTATGTATTGGCTTTCCATTAGTATACAGGACACCATGATTGGGCACATTCAGGATGCCAAGTCCCCCAAGGAGGCGTGGGACACCTTGGTAAAGCTTTATGAAACAAATACCAAGGCACGTAAGATACAGTTGAAGAATGAACTTCATACTGTGGAGAAAAAGAGCATGTCTGTGAATGACTATGCGCTGAAGATAAAGGGTATTGTGGAATCCCTTGCATCTATTGGTGTGTCAGTAGATGATGATGACAAGGTGGAAGTCTGTCTACGTGGTCTCGGGCCACAATACAAGGCGTTTAAGACGTCTATCCAGACTCGGGAAAACATTCCCAACTTTATAGATTTGGTGTCTATGCTGATTATCGAAGAGAAGAACTTGGGTGAAGACCAACAGTCTTCACAAAGCAAAAACAGTTCAGAGCAACAGGCCTTCTACACGAGTTCAGGAAGAGGACGAGGTAGAGGAGGCCGTGGACGCGGTCAAGGAGGTGGCCGAACAGGTAATCAGAATTACGGCCAGCAGCAGCAGCAACAACAACAGTCCCAGAATCAACAACAACAACAACACGCAGGTGGAAGAGGCAAATTCAGAGGCAGGGGGAGTCAAAGAGGCCGTGGAAATTGGCAAAGGCAATATAATGATGCACGTGAATGCTACTATTGTGGTAAGCCAGGACATGTGCAGTCAGAATGTTATAAGAAGCAGGCTGACATGCAAAATGGGAAAGTGCAGCAAAACAACTATGCATCCTCAAGCAGAAATAATGAGGACAATGAAAGGTTGTTTGTTATGCAGCATGTTGTGAATGCCATGTCTGAAAATGTTGATGCAGCACAAAAAGATAATGTATGGTATGTGGATTCAGGCGCTTCGAACCACATGACGAGTCATGGGGAGTGGTTCAAGGAGATGAAGAACCCGGAAAGACCAGGTTTTGTGGAAACAGGGGATGACACTGCTCATCCGATTGCCCACGTTGGAGATGTGCCATTATCTATGCAGGATGGCAAAGTGAAGTACCTTGCAGATGTACTTCATGTACCGAACATAACAAAGAATCTGGTTTCAGTTGGCCAGATGATTGAGCAGGGGTTGCAGGTTCGGTTTAACCCTGATGGGTGTTATGTTGAAGATTTCAAAGACAAGTGCAGGTTGGTTGCAAAAGGCAACAGAGTGGGCAGAATGTTTACGTTGAATGTAGACATGCCTGAGATGAGTGCTGCGATGTTTGCAAATGGTTCAGGAGTTGTTGCAGACACAGACATATGGCATAAAAGAATTGGACATGTAAATGCTCAGAGATTGAAGTCTATGCAGACAAAAGGAATCGTGACAGGGCTGCCAAAATTTAAAGTGGAAGGTATGCAGAAAATCTGTGAAGCATGCCAATTTGGGAAGCAAACAAAGCATGTGTTTCCACGTAACAGATATGTGAGCAGAAATGCACTAGATGTTGTGCATTCAGATGTATGGGGTCCTACGAAGACCGTGTCTATGGGAGGCTGCAGGTACTATGTCACTTTCATTGATGACCACACAAGGAAAGTGTGGGTATATTTCATGAAGGAGAAGAGTGAGGTGTTCACTCACTTTCAGAATTTCAGAGTTTTGGTTGAAAAGCAAACAGGAAAATATGTCAAGTGCCTAAGGTCAGATGGAGGGGGACAGTACTTCTCCAATGAGTTCTCTGAATTCTTGAAGAAGAATGGTATTCGGAGACAGTTCACATGCAGATACACTCCGCAGCAAAATGGAGTTGCTGAGCGGAAAAACAGGCACATTGCTGAGATTGCGCGAGCATTGATGGAAGAGAAGAATATGCCGCATTGCTATTGGGCTGAGGCTGTTTCTACAGCAGTATACATCATGAACAGGACTCCAACTGCAGCCATACATGATGTAACTCCAGAAGAGAAGTTTACTGGCAGAAAACCAGATTTGTCTCATCTGAAAGTCTTTGGATGCATTGCATATGTGCATGTGCCAGATGAGCTGAGAACTAAGCTGGATCCAAAAGCTGAAAAATGTGTGTTTATTGGATATTCCCTTGAGCAAAAGGGATACAGGTGTTATAACCCTGCTACACGTGAGTTGAGGGTAAGCAGGGATGTTGTCTTTGATGAGATGAGCAGTTGGTATGCTGCTGAAAAAGAAGCTATTGGGGCTGATGTGAGTGGAAGTGTGGTTGCACAGAATGCAGGTCAGCAATCACAGTCTTTGAGTGGACCAGGAGAGTCCTCATCTAGTGGGTCTATTGATAGACCATGGAGTGGCAGGCTGCGTCATAATACCAGCCCTGCAAATGTGATTAGTACATCACGTAAAGGAAAAGAGAAAGTGGTTGAGCCCCTTGGTATGCCTGAAATTTCTGCAGGGCATTCTCATGTTGATGGAGAGTCTAGTGGCTCAGATATGAGCCTTGATGAGGAGCTTGGGATCCCAGCTATGAGAACACCTGGTGTAAAGAAAGCTATGGAGGCCATGAATGAAAAGCTGCGAAGATCAGGGAGAGTGAAGAACCCTGTGCAGAGATTTACATATGATGGTTATGTGGCACATCACTATGCATATATGGCAAAAGTTGTGCAGGTTGTAGAGCCCACATGCATTGATGAGGCTGTTGGAAATGTGTGTTGGGAGAAAGCTATGGATGAGGAGATGGATGCACTATATGGAAATGAGACTTGGGATTTAGTGCAATTGCCTGAAGGCAAGAAAGCCATTGGATGCAAGTGGGTGTACAAAGTTAAACATAACAGTGATGGAAGCATAAACAGGTACAAGGCTAGATTGGTAGCCAAAGGATATGCGCAGACATATGGGATTGATTATGAGGAAACTTTCAGCCCAGTTGCCAAGATGGCAACGGTGAGAGTTGTGATAGCAGTGGCTGCGTCAAAGAAATGGTCTTTACATCAAATGGATGTAAAGAATGCATTCTTGCATGGGGATTTGCAAGAAGAGGTGTATATGTTGCAGCCACCTGGTTATGAGGATGTGGGTCACCCCGAGCATGTTTGCAGGTTGAAGAAAGCCTTGTATGGCTTAAAGCAAGCACCAAGAGCATGGTCTGACAAGATTTCTGAATATCTTGTCACTATTGGCTTTCATGTAGCCAATGCAGATTTCTCATTGTATGTGAGACATGGTGATAGAGGGGTTGTGCTTGTTGTCATCTATGTAGATGACTTGATCATTACGGGGGACCATGATGCAGAGATCTTTGATGTAAAGATCTTGCTTAGACAGAAGTTCGAGATGAAGGATCTGGGGGAGCTCAGATATTTCTTGGGCATTGAGGTGATTAGGTCACCACATGGTATTGGATTACTGCAGAGACAGTATGGCTTGGACATGTTGTCCAAGTATGGTATGACAGGCTGTAAGCCTATTTCTGTGCCATTAGATCAGAATGGCAAGTTGAGTGCAGATTCAGGAGAGATCTTGGAGGATCCTACTATGTACAGGAGCATAGTAGGAAGTTTGATCTACATGACGATCACCAGACCAGATTTGAGCTATGCTGTTGGGTTGGTGAGTCAGTTTATGCAGGTTCCACGGAAACCGCATTTGGATGCAGTGAGACGCATACTGAGGTATGTGAAGTCTACTTTGCATTGTGGACTATTCTATGAGACTGGGACAGAGATATGTGTACATGGGTACACAGATGCTGATTGGGCTGGTAGTATCTCAGACATACGATCTACCAGTGGATTCATGTTTTCTTTGGGGAGTGCTGCTGTGACTTGGAGCAGCAAGAAGCAGCCTACGGTTGCTCTATCGAGTACAGAGGCCGAGTACAGAGGAGCTGCTATGGCAGCATGTGAGGTAGCTTGGTTGAGAAAGCTACTTGCAGATTTGGGTCTATCAGTGGATAGAAAAGTTGTCATTTTCTGTGACAACATTAGCAGTATACAGTTGGCCAGGAACCCAGTCTTTCATGCTCGTACGAAGCACATAGAGGTCCACTACCACTTCGTTAGAGAGAAGGTCTTGGCAGGAGACCTTGATCTTGTTTATGTCAGCACAGAGGATCAGGTAGCTGACATCTTCACCAAAGCATTGGGTACAGAGAAGCTCCGCAGATTCAGGGCTTCGCTTGGTGTACATGAGATGGAGTTGAGCTCGAGGGGGAGTGTTGAGATATCGAGCTCATCTAGTGAGGCGGTGGCCACTGATGACCCGCCTGGGGGATAGGCCCCACACTTACACCACTGGCATGGTTGGTGAGATCTTGGGTGATATGCGGCCAGTGGGATGACAGGCTGTGTGACAGCCACTCTAGAGACTGGCATAGTTATAGCGCCAGCTCATTTAGTCGGGTTCACACTATAGAGAACCCGTGTATGTATTGGTTGAGTACCTTTCATATTGTGTGTACTCTTATTCTTGTATATGGTGTGTTGAGTGTTGAGTAGAGAAGAAGAAGATTTTCAGCCTCTCACCTTGTGTGTTCTCTATTAGGGTTTTGTGAGTGTGTGTGTGTGCTTGCAAGAGCTCAAGCTCTCTTCCCCCCTGTATCTTTTCATAGAGGCTGGCACTTGATGAAAATGTCTAGGCTATGTCTCTCAAAGCCTTAATACTCTCAAGGAAAATATTTTCTCAAGTAAATCTAAACGTGGCAACCACATCATCTTTGAAACTTTTCCTATCATATGGTTTGTAGATAGCATCAACGAACTTTGCCCTTGGTATGGTTGACCTTGGGTGATCTGGGATTGAGAAGTGGTGCTTACTCGTTGGTCGGGAAGGCTTTGTAGACGTAGCTGATTCACGAGCATGTGAGGTGGTCAAGCGCTGGTGTAGCACCTCCTCAATCGGCGAGAAAAGACATTGAGCAAGATGAGCTATGCCAGAATGTTCCCAGTGGTAGCATTCCTGCTATGATGAACTCCTCATAGTGCCAAATGAACGGCCTTGCAACGGAAGCGGATGAAAATAGTTGTGATGGGACACTCCTTGTGCTGGTTAATCCAATTGCTGATTAGAACATCCTTCTATGCTTCAAGAAGATTTGTGAGGATCAGGTCTTGCGTGGTATGCTTAGTCCTTGTGAAGGAATGCATCTGGAACATCATGAGTTTTCAATGAAGAGGCATGAATAGAGGCTGGCACTTGATGAAAAAGGCTAGGCTATGTCTCTCAAAGCCTTAATACTCTCAAGGAAAAGATTTTCTCAAGTGAATCTGAACGTGGTAGTAGCCACATCATCTTTGAAATTTTTCCTATCATATGGTTTGCAGATAGCATTAACAAACTTTGCCCTTGGTCTGGTTGACCTTGGGTGATCTGGGATTGAGAAGTGGTGCTTACTCGTTGGTCGAGAAGGCTTTGCAGACGTAGTGGATTCACGAGCATGTGAGGTAGTCAAGCGTTGGTGTAGCACCTCCTCATCGGTAGTAATGACCCGAGGACTACCTACTCCTATGTCAGAGTGTGGTATCATGGGCTAGCTGCACTATCCCCGCTTATTTTGCCTTCACTAATACTAAGGAATGCATCAAGGACACTGCCAAGAACTAGGGCGTATTGAACCCGACTAACCATCTTATTGGCTAGTACATGCTGGCCAGCTAGCCAGCCTATGATTTTTGTCAAGTACAACCAATTTATAGAGCTAGAAAATGGTCATAGGTTCATATCAAATCTGTCAGGCAATGAGAGTATAGTGGGTGAGAGGGTGTATTTATCAGGTGGCCAAAAGCAAGGATAGCAATAGCCAGAGAGAGCGATCTCAAGTAATTTCTGCCAAATGAGGCCACAAACACATTGGATGCAGAAGCAGAGCTACAGGTGCAAGAAGCAATGGAGAAGGAAGCTGTGGGGAGGATAATCTACTTAAGATTTTGGAGAAAGTAGAGCTTCATCTCCCAAAGGGGTTATGGGTTTCTCTATCGTGTGTTGCCAAGGTGTTAATGGAGAAATGACCTAACAGAGAAACCAAAAAAAAGAAACACGAAAAAGGAACAAAACACAGAGAAAAAAACAAAGGGAGAAAGAGTCTCCATTGCTGCTTAGTCAAAATCCATGATTCTCAAAATGATACACAAAGGCTCATACAAAAAGTTCCAAGGAAGATGATGGCCCAAGGTAGGTGAAGGGGTCGCGTCAATGTCCACATCACTCCGTGCACGGATTTGGGCATCGCAATCACTTCTCCCCCAGTGCGTCGAAGTTGGGTCCCAGCGCCATTCAACACACTTGTTTATCTCCTTGGTTCTCGTCATGGTCTCTTCTTGGAGTAATTTGTTTTGTTGATTTGCATGGTACACAGCTAGATCAATGCATTCTAGCTCTACCACATGGTAGAGCTAGACCTCAAAT
This sequence comes from Cibotium barometz, assembly GCF_041138505.1. Classification (NCBI taxonomy): domain Eukaryota; kingdom Viridiplantae; phylum Streptophyta; class Polypodiopsida; order Cyatheales; family Cibotiaceae; genus Cibotium; species Cibotium barometz. The sequence continues at coordinate 35,955,805 of NC_141094.1, forward strand.
GCAATTCTAGCTCCACCACATGGTACAGCTAGACCTCAAAGCAGTCTAGCTCTACCATCTAGCTCTATGATATGGTCTAGGTTGGATACAGCTCTACCACGTGGTAGAGCTAGATCAAATGCAATTCTAGCTTCTTGGTTCTTGTCATGTGAAGTAGATCTCTTCTTGGTTCTTGTCATGTGAAGTAGATCTCTTCTTGGAGTAATTGATTTTGTTGATCTGCATGGTACACAGCTAGATCGATGCATTCTAGCTCCACCACATGGTAGAGCTAGATCGGATCGAATTGTAGCTCCTTGGCTCTCGTTATGTGAAGTAGGTCTCTTCTTAGAGTAATTGGTTTTGTTGATCTGCATGGTACACAGCTAGATTTGGGTTGCTTGCCACACATTTTTCCATGCATAATTCGAATTTCATGCCTCTTCGGCGCCGTTGGGGCCACGGTTGGAAATTTCTGCCATTTGGCATGCTCCTTCATCTTTTTCGCGAGAACCCGGATTTGAATAGTTAGAAGTTGAGGATCCGGGACCCCATTAGAGAACGAACCACACGGACTTGTGCTAGGGAAGTTGCTCTATGTCCACATCACTCCGTGCATGGATTTGGGCATCGTAATCACTTCTCCAAGTGCTTCAAAGTTGGGTCCTGACGAAGATAGTGCAAAATCGCCTTAACAGAGTTTCGGATCCGAAATGAGTCCGAATTGCATCTGAACACAACAAGAAAGATTCGGGTTGCTTGCCACACATTTGTCCATGCATGATTCGATTTTCATGCCTCTTCGGCGTCATTTCGGCCACGGTTGGAAATTTCCACCATTTACCATGCTCGTGCATCTTTTTCAAGAACCCGGATTTGCATAGTTAGAAGTTGAGGACTCCATCAGAGAACGGACCACACGAACTTGTGCTAGGGAAGTTTCTCTATGTCCACATCACTCCGTGCATGGATTTGGGCATCGCAATCAGTTTTCCCAGCGCGTCAAAGTTGGGTCCCGGCGAAGATAGTGCAAAATCGCCATAACAGAGTTTCGGGTCCGAAATAAATCCGAATCGCATCTAAACACAACAAGAAAGATTCAGGTTGCTTTCCACACATTTGTCCATGCATATTTCAAATTTCATGCCTCTTCGATGCCGTTTGGGCCACGGTTGGAAATTTCTACCATTTGGCACGCTTGTGCATCTTTTTCGAGAACCAGGATTCGGACAGTTAGAAGTTGAGGATCCGAGACCCCATCAGAGAACGGACCACACAGACTTGTGCTAGGGAAGTTGCTCTATGTCCACATCACTCCGTGCATGGATTTGGGCTTCGCAATCACTTCTCCCCATGCGTCAAAGTTGGGTCCCGGCCAAGATAGTGCAAAATCGCCATAACAGAGTTACGGATCCGAAATGAGTCCGAATCACATCTGAACACAACAAGAAAGATCCGGGTTGCTTGGCACACATTCATCCATGCATGATTTGATTTTCATGCCTTTTCGGTGCCAATTGGACCACGGTTGGAAATTTTTGCCATTTATCACGCTCGTGCATATTTTTCGAGAACCTAGATTCGGATAGTTAGAAGTTGAGGATCTGGGACCCCATCAGAGAACGGACCACACGAACTTGTGCTAGTGAAGTTGCTCTATGTCCACATCACTCCGTGCATGGATTTGGGCATCGCAATCACTTCTCCAAGCGCGTCAAAGTTGGGTCCCGACGAAGATAGTGCAAAATCGACATAACAGAGTTTCGGATCCGAATTGAGTCTGAATCGCATCTAAACACAACAAGAAAGATCTGGGTTTCTTGCTACACATTTGTCCATGCATGATTCGAATATCATGCCTCTTCGGCGTAGTTTGTGCCACGGTTGAAAATTTCTGCCATTTGGCATGCTCGTGCATCTTTTTCGAGAACCCGAATTCGGACAGTTAGAAGTTGAGGATCTGGGACCCCAATTCAGAGAATAGGCCACATGGACTTGTGCTAGGGAAGTTGCTCTATGTCCACATTACTCTTCCGTGCATGGATTTAGGCATTGCAATCACTTCTCCCAGCGCGTCAAAGTTGGGTCCCGGGAAAGATAGTGCAAAATCGCCATTACAGAGTTTCGGATCCGAAATGAGTCCGAATCGCATTTGAACACAACAAGAAAGATCCGGGTTGCTTGCCACACATTTGTCCTTGCATGATTCGAATTTCATGCCTCTTCGGCGCAATTTGGGCCACGATTGGAAATTTTTGCCATTTACCATACGCTCGTGCATCTTTTTCGTCGAGAACCCGGATTCGAACAGTTAAAAGTTGAGGATCCAGGACCCCATCAGAGAACGGACCACACGGACTTGTGCTAGGGAAGTTGCTCTATGTCCACATCACTCTGTGCATGGATTTGGACATCACAATCAATTCTCCCAGCGCATCAAAGTTGGGTCTCGGCGAAGATAGTGCAAAATCGACATAACAGAGTTTCGGATCTGAAATGAGTCTGAATCGCATCTGAACACAACAAGAAAGATCTGGGTTGCTTTCCACACATTTGTGCATGCATGATTCAAATTTCATGCCTCTTCGGCATAGTTTGGGCCACGGTTGAAAATTTTCGCCCTTTGGCACGCTCGTGCATCCTTTTCGAGAACCCGAATTTGGATAGTTAGAAGTTGAGGATCCGGGACCCCATCAGAGAACGGACCACACGGACTTGTGCTAGGGAAGTTGCTCTATGTCCACATCACTCTGTGCATGGATTTGGAGATCACAATCAATTCTCCTAGCGCATCAAAGTTGGGTCCCGACAAAGACGCTGCGCCAAAATCGCCATAACAGAGTTGCGGATCCAAAATGAGTCCGAATCGCATCTGAACACAACAAGAAAGATCCGCGTTGCTTGCCACACATTTGTCCTTGCATGATTCGAATTTCATGCCTCTTTGGCGATGTTTGGGTCCCTGTTGGAGATTTTTGCCATTTGGCACGATCGTGCATCTTTTTCTCGAGAACCCGGATTCGGATAGTTAGAAGTTGAGGATCCGGGACCCCATCAGAGAACCGACCATACGAACTTATGCTAGGAATTTTCTCTATGTCCACATCACTCCGTGCATGGATTTGGGCATCAAAATCACTTCTCCCGGCGCGTCAAAGTTGGATCCTGGTGAAGATAGTGCAAAATCACCATAACAGAGTTTCGAATCATCCGAAATGAGTCCGAATGGCATCTGAACACAACAAGAAAGATCTAGGTTGCTTGCCTCACATTTTTCCATGCATGATTCGATTTTCATGCCTTTTCGGCGCCGTTTGGGCCACGGTTGGAAATTTTCGCCATTTGGCACGCTCGTGCATCTTTTTCGAGAACACGGATTCGGACAGTTAGAAGTTGAGGATCTGGGATCCCATCAGAGAACGAACCACACAAACTTGTGCTAGGGAAGTTGCTCTATGTCCACATCACTCCGTGCATGGATTTGGACATCACAATCAATTCTCCCAGCGCATCAAAGTTGGGTCTCGATGAAAATAGTGCAAAATCGCCATAACAGAGTTTCGGATCCGAAATGAGTCCGAATCGCATCTGAACACAACAAGAAAGATCCGGGTTGCTTGCCACATTTGTCCTTGCATGATTCAAATTTCATGCCTCTTCGGCGCCGTTTGGGCCCCTGTTGGAAATTTCTGCCATTTGGCACGATCGTGCATCTTTTTCGAGAACCCGAAGTCGGACAGTTAGAAGTTGAGGATCTGGGACCCCATCAGAGAAAAACGGACCACACGGACTTGTGCTAGGGAAGTTGCTCTATGTCCACATCACTCCGTGCATAGATTGGGCATCGCGATAACTTCTCTCGGCGCATCAAAGTTGGGTCCCGCCGAAGAAAGTGCAAAACTGCCATAACAGAGTTTCAGATCCGAAATGAGTTCGAATCGCATCTGAACACAACAAGAAAGATCCGAGTTGCTTTCCACACATTTGTCCATGCATGATTTGATTTTCATGCCTCTTCAGTGCCGTTTAAGCCACGGTTGGAAATTTCTGCCATTTGGCACGCTCGTGCATCTTTGTCGAGAACCTGGATTCGGATAGTTAGAATTTGAGGATCTGGGACCCTATCGGAGAACGGACCACACGGACTTGTGCTAGGAAAGTTGCTCTATGTCCACATCACTCCGTGCATAGATTTGGGCATCGCAATCAGTTCTCCTAGTGCGTCAAAGTTGGGTCCCGGCCAAGATAGTGCAAAATTGCCATAAGAGAGTTTCAGATCCGAAATGAGTCTGAATCGCATCTGAACACAACAAGAAAGATCCAGGTTGCTTGTTGCCACACATTTGTCCATGCATGATTCGATTTTCATGCCTCTTTGGCACCGTTTGGGCCCCTATTAAAAATTTCCGCCATTTGGCACGCTCATGCATCTTTTTCGAGAACACGGATTCGGACAGTTAGAAGTTGAGGATCCGGGACCCCATCAGAGAACGGACCACATGGACTTGTGCTAGGGAAGTTGCTATATGTCCACATCACTTCATGCATGGATTTGGGCATCGCAATCAGGTCTCCCAGCGAGTCAAAGTTAGGTCCCAACGCCATTCAACACACTTGTTTATCTCCTTGGTTCTCGTCATGGTCTCTTCTTGGAGTAATTTGTTTTGTTGATTTGTATGGTACACAGCTAGATCAATGCATTCTAGCTCTACCACATGGTAGAGCTAGACCTCAAATGCAATTCTAGCTCCACCACGTGGTAGAGCTAAACCTCAAAGTAGTCTAGCTCTATGATGTGGTCTAGGTTGGATACAGCTCTACTACGTGGTCTAGATCAAATGCAATTCTAGCTTCTTGGAGTAATTGATTTTGTTGATCTGCATGGTACACAGCTAGATTGATGCATTCTAGCTCCACCACATGATAGCACTAGATTGGATGCAATTATAGCTCCTTGGTTCTCGTCATATGAAGTAGGCCTCTTCTTAGAGTAATTGGTTTTGTTGATCTGCATATGGTACATAGCTAGATTCGGGTTGCTTGCCACACATTTTTCCATGCAACATGATTCGAATTTCATGCCTCTTCCGGCGCCGTTTGGGCCACGGTTGGAAATTTTTACCATTTCGCACGCTCATTCATCTTTTTCGAGAACCCAGATTCGAACAGTAAGAGGGACCCCATCAGAGAACGGACCACATGGACTTGTGCTAGGGAAGTTGCTCTATGTCCACATCACTTCGTGCATGGATTTGGGCATCGCAATCACTTCTCCCAGTGCTTCAAAGTTGGGTCCCGACAAAGATAGTGCAAAATCGCCTTAAAAGAGTTTCCGATCCGAAATGAGTCCGAATTACATCTGAACACAACAAGAAAGATTCGGGTTGCTTGCCACCCATTTTTCCATGCATGATTCGATTTTCATGCCTCTTCGGCATCGTTTGGGCCACGGTTGGAAATTTTTGCCATTTACCATGCTCGTGCATCCTTTTCGAGAACCCGGATTCACATAGTTAGAAGTTGAGGATCTGGGACCCCATCAGAGAACGGACCACACGGACTTGTGCTAGGGAAGTTGCTCTCTGTCCACATCACTTCGTGCATGGATTTGGGCATCGCAATCACTTCTCCCAGTGCGTCAAAGTTGGGTCCCGGCGGCGGCGAAGATAGTGCAAAATCGCCATAACAGAGTTTCGGGTCCGAACTAAATCCGAATTGCATCTAAACACAACAAGAAAGATCCGGGTTGCTTTCCACACATTTGTCCATGCATATTTCAAATTTCATGCCTCTTCGGCGCCCTTTGGGCCACGGTTGGAAATTTTTGCCATTTGGCACGCTTGTGCATCTTTTTCGAGAACCCGGATTTGGACAGTTAGAAGTTGAGGATCCGGGACCCCATCAGAGAACGGACCACACAGACTTGTGCTAGGGAAGTTGCTCTATGTCCACATCACTCTGTGCATGGATTTGGGCTTCGCAATCACTTCTCCCTACGTGTCAAAGTTGGGTCCCGGCCAAGATAGTGCAAAATCGCCATAACAGAGTTATGGATCCGAAATGAGTCTGAATCGCATCTGAACACAACAAGAAAGATCCGGGTTGCTTGCCACACATTTGTCCATGCATGATTCAATTTTCATGCCTCTTCGGTGCCAATTGGGCCACGGTTTGAAATTTCTGCCATTTATCATGCTCGTGCATCTTTTTCGAGAACCCAGATTCGGATAGTTAGAAGTTGAGGATCTGGGACCCCTTTAGAGAATGGACCACACGGACTTGTGCTAGTGAAGTTGCTCTATGTCCACATCACTCCGTGCATGGATTTGGGCATCGCAATCACTTCTCCCAGCGCGTCAAAGTTGGGTCCCGGGAAAGATAGTGCAAAATCGCCATTACAGAGTTTCGGATCCGAAATGAGTCCGAATCGCATTTGAACACAACAAGAAAGATCCGGGTTGCTTGCCACACATTTGTCCTTGCATGATTCGAATTTCATGCCTCTTCGGCGCAATTTGGGCCACGATTGGAAATTTTTGCCATTTACCATACGCTCGTGCATCTTTTTCGTCGAGAACCCGGATTCGAACAGTTAAAAGTTGAGGATCCAGGACCCCATCAGAGAACGGACCACACGGACTTGTGCTAGGGAAGTTGCTCTATGTCCACATCACTCCGTGCATGGATTTGGACATCACAATCAATTCTCCCAGCGCATCAAAGTTGGGTCTCGGCGAAGATAGTGCAAAATCGACATAACAGAGTTTCGGATCTGAAATGAGTCTGAATCGCATCTGAACACAACAAGAAAGATCTGGGTTGCTTTCCACACATTTGTGCATGCATGATTCGAATTTCATGCCTCTTCGGCATAGTTTGGGCCACGGTTGAAAATTTTCGCACTTTGGCACGCTCGTGCATCCTTTTCGAGAACCCGAATTTGGATAGTTAGAAGTTGAGGATCCGGGACCCCATCAGAGAACGGACCACACGGACTTGTGCTAGGGAAGTTGCTCTATGTCCACATCACTCTGTGCATGGATTTGGAGATCACAATCAATTCTCCTAGCGCATCAAAGTTGGGTCCCGACAAAGACGCTGCCAAAATCGCCATAACAGAGTTGCGGATCCAAAATGAGTCCGAATCGCATCTGAACACAACAAGAAAGATCCGCGTTGCTTGCCACACATTTGTCCTTGCATGATTCGAATTTCATGCCTCTTCGGCGATGTTTGGGTCCCTGTTGGAGATTTTTGCCATTTGGCACGATCGTGCATCTTTTTCTCGAGAACCCGGATTCGGATAGTTAGAAGTTGAGGATCCGGGACCCCATCAGAGAACCGACCATACGAACTTATGCTAGGAATTTTCTCTATGTCCACATCACTCCGTGCATGGATTTGGGCATCAAAATCACTTCTCCCGGCGCGTCAAAGTTGGATCCTGGTGAAGATAGTGCAAAATCACCATAACAGAGTTTCGAATCATCCGAAATGAGTCCGAATGGCATCTGAACACAACAAGAAAGATCTAGGTTGCTTGCCTCACATTTTTCCATGCATGATTCGATTTTCATGCCTTTTCGGCGCCGTTTGGGCCACGGTTGGAAATTTTCGCCATTTGGCACGCTCGTGCATCTTTTTCGAGAACACGGATTCGGACAGTTAGAAGTTGAGGATCTGGGATCCCATCAGAGAACGAACCACACAAACTTGTGCTAGGGAAGTTGCTCTATGTCCACATCACTCCGTGCATGGATTTGGACATCACAATCAATTCTCCCAGCGCATCAAAGTTGGGTCTCGATGAAAATAGTGCAAAATCGCCATAACAGAGTTTCGGATCCGAAATGAGTCCGAATCGCATCTGAACACAACAAGAAAGATCCGGGTTGCTTGCCACATTTGTCCTTGCATGATTCAAATTTCATGCCTCTTCGGCGCCGTTTGGGCCCCTGTTGGAAATTTCTGCCATTTGGCACGATCGTGCATCTTTTTCGAGAACCCGGAGTCGGACAGTTAGAAGTTGAGGATCTGGGACCCCATCAGAGAAAAACGAACCACACGGACTTGTGCTAGGGAAGTTGCTCTATGTCCACATCACTCCGTGCATAGATTGGGCATCGCGATAACTTCTCTCGGCGCATCAAAGTTGGGTCCCGCCGAAGAAAGTGCAAAACTGCCATAACAGAGTTTCAGATCCGAAATGAGTTCCAATCGCATCTGAACACAACAAGAAAGATCCGAGTTGCTTTCCACACATTTGTCCATGCATGATTTGATTTTCATGCCTCTTCAGTGCCGTTTAAGCCACGGTTGGAAATTTCTGCCATTTGGCACGCTCGTGCATCTTTGTCGAGAACCTGGATTCGGATAGTTAGAATTTGAGGATCTGGGACCCTATCGGAGAACGGACCACACGGACTTGTGCTAGGAAAGTTGCTCTATGTCCACATCACTCCGTGCATAGATTTGGGCATCGCAATCAGTTCTCCCAGTGCGTCAAAGTTGGGTCCCGGCCAAGATAGTGCAAAATTGCCATAAGAGAGTTTCAGATCCGAAATGAGTCTGAATCGCATCTGAACACAACAAGAAAGATCCAGGTTGCTTGTTGCCACACATTTGTCCATGCATGATTCGATTTTCATGCCTCTTTGGCACCGTTTGGGCCCCTATTAAAAATTTCCGCCATTTGGCACGCTCATGCATCTTTTTCGAGAACACGGATTCGGACAGTTAGAAGTTGAGGATCCGGGACCCCATCAGAGAACGGACCACATGGACTTATGCTAGGGAAGTTGCTATATGTCCACATCACTTCATGCATGGATTTGGGCATCGCAATCAGGTCTCCCAGCGAGTCAAAGTTAGGTCCCAACGCCATTCAACACACTTGTTTATCTCCTTGGTTCTCGTCATGGTCTCTTCTTGGAGTAATTTGTTTTGTTGATTTGCATGGTACACAGCTAGATCAATGCATTCTAGCTCTACCACATGGTAGAGCTAGACCTCAAATGCAATTCTAGCTCCACCACGTGGTAGAGCTAAACCTCAAAGTAGTCTAGCTCTATGATGTGGTCTAGGTTGGATACAGCTCTACCACGTGGTCTAGATCAAATGCAATTCTAGCTTCTTGGAGTAATTGATTTTGTTGATCTGCATGGTACACAGCTAGATTGATGCATTCTAGCTCCACCACATGATAGCACTAGATTGGATGCAATTATAGCTCCTTGGTTCTCGTCATATGAAGTAGGCCTCTTCTTAGAGTAATTGGTTTTGTTGATCTGCATATGGTACACAGCTAGATTCGGGTTGCTTGCCACACATTTTTCCATGCAACATGATTCGAATTTCATGCCTCTTCCGGCGCCGTTTGGGCCACGGTTGGAAATTTTTACCATTTCGCACGCTCATTCATCTTTTTCGAGAACCCAGATTCGAACAGTAAGAGGGACCCCATCAGAGAACGGACCACACGGACTTGTGCTAGGGAAGTTGCTCTATGTCCACATCACTTCGTGCATGGATTTGGGCATCGCAATCACTTCTCCCAGTGCTTCAAAGTTGGGTCCCGACGAAGATAGTGCAAAATCGCCTTAAAAGAGTTTCCGATCCGAAATGAGTCCGAATTACATCTGAACACAACAAGAAAGATTCGGGTTGCTTGCCACCCATTTTTCCATGCATGATTCGATTTTCATGCCTCTTCGGCATCGTTTGGGCCACGGTTGGAAATTTTTGCCATTTACCATGCTCGTGCATCCTTTTCGAGAACCCGGATTCACATAGTTAGAAGTTGAGGATCTGGGACCCCATCAGAGAACGGACCACACGGACTTGTGCTAGGGAAGTTGCTCTCTGTCCACATCACTTCGTGCATGGATTTGGGCATCGCAATCACTTCTCCCAGTGCGTCAAAGTTGGGTCCCGGCGGCGGCGAAGATAGTGCAAAATTGCCATAACAGAGTTTCGGGTCCGAACTAAATCCGAATTGCATCTAAACACAACAAGAAAGATCCGGGTTGCTTTCCACACATTTGTCCATGCATATTTCAAATTTCATGCCTCTTCGGCGCCGTTTGGGCCACGCTTGGAAATTTTTGCCATTTGGCACGCTTGTGCATCTTTTTCGAGAACCCGGGTTTGGACAGTTAGAAGTTGAGGATCCGGGACCCCATCAGAGAACGGACCACACAGACTTGTGCTAGGGAAGTTGCTCTATGTCCACATCACTCTGTGCATGGATTTGGGCTTCGCAATCACTTCTCCCTACGTGTCAAAGTTGGGTCCCGGCCAAGATAGTGCAAAATCGCCATAACAGAGTTATGGATCCGAAATGAGTCTGAATCGCATCTGAACACAACAAGAAAGATCCGGTTTGCTTGCCACACATTTGTCCATGCATGATTCAATTTTCATGCCTCTTCGGTGCCAATTGGGCCACGGTTTGAAATTTCTGCCATTTATCATGCTCGTGCATCTTTTTCGAGAACCCAGATTCGGATAGTTAGAAGTTGAGGATCTGGGACCCCTTTAGAGAATGGACCACACGGACTTGTGCTAGTGAAGTTGCTCTATGTCCACATCACTCCGTGCATGGATTTGGGCATCGCAATCACTTCTCCAAGCGCGTCAAAGTTGGGTCCCGGCGAAGATAGTGCAAAATCGACATAACAGAGTTTCGGATCCAAAATGCGTCTGAATCGCATCTGAACACAACAAGAAAGATCCGAGTTGCTTGCCACACATTTGTCCATGCATGATTTGAATTTCATGCCTCTTCGGCGCAGTTTGTGCCACGGTTGGAAATTTCTGCCATTTGGCACGCTCGTACATCTTTTTCGATAACCGAAATTTGGATAGTTAGAAGTTGAGGATCTGGGACCCCAATCAGAGAACAGACCACACGGACTTGTGCTAGGGAAGTTGCTCTATGTCCACATCACTCCGTGCATGGATTTAGGCATTGCAATCACTTCTCCCGACGCATCAAAGTTGGGTCCCGGACGAAGATAGTGCAAAATCGCCATTACAGAGTTTCGGATCCGAAATGAGTCCGAATCGCATCTTAACACAACAAGAAAGATCCAAGTTGCTTGCCACACATTTGTCCTTGCATGATTCGAATTTCATGCCTTTTCGGCGCAATTTGGGCCACGATTGGAAATTTCCGCCATTTACCACGCTCGTACATCTTTTTCGAGAACCCGGATTCGGACAGTTAGAAGTTGAGGATCCGGGACCCCATCAGAGAACGGACCACACAGACTTGTGCTAGGGAAGTTGCTCTATGTCAACATCACTCCGTGCATGGATTTGGACATCACAATCAATTCTCCCAGCGCATCAAAGTTGGGTCTCGGCGAAGATAGTGCAAAATCACCATAACAGAGTTTCGGATCCGAAATGAGTCTGAATCGCATCTGAACACAACAAGAAAGATCCGGGTTGCTTTCCACACATTTGTGCATGCATGATTCGAATTTCATACCTCTTCGGCGTAGTTTGGGCCACGGTTGGAAATTTCCGCCATTTCGCACGCTCGTGCATCTTTTTCGAGAACCCGAATTCGGACAGTTAGAAGTTAAGGATCTGGGACACCATCAGAGAACGGACCACACCGACTTGTGCTAGGGAAGTTGCTCTATGTCCACATCACTTCGTGCATGGATTTGGACATCACAATCAATTCTCCCAGCGCATCAAAATTGGGTCCCGAAGACAAAGATACTACCAAAATCGCCATAACAGAGTTTCGGATCCGAAATGAGTCCGAATCGCATTTGAACACAACAAGAAAGATCCGGGTTGCTTGCCACACATTTGTCCTTACATGATTTGATTTTCATGCCTCTCCGGCACCGTTTGGGCCCCTGTTGGAAATTTTCGCCATTTGGCACGATCGTGCATCTTTTTCGAGAACCCGGATTCGGATAGTTAGAAGTTGAGGATCCGGGACCCCATCAGAGAATGGACCACCATACAGACTTATGCTAGGGAATTTGCTCTATGTCCACATTACTCCGTGCATGGATTTGGGCATCGCAATCACTTCTTCCGGCGCGTCAAAGTTGGATCCCAGCGAAAGTGCAAAATCACCATAACAGAGTTTCGAATCCAAAATGAGTCCGAATGGCATCTGAACACAACAAGAAAGATCCGGGTTACTTGCCTCACATTTGTCCATGCATGATTCGATTTTCATGCCTCTTCGGTGCCGTTTGGGCCACGGTTGGAAATTTCTACCATTTGGCACGCTCGTGCATCTTTATCGAGAACACGGATTTGGACAGTTAGAAGTTGAGGATCCGGGATCCCATCAAAGAACGAACCACACGGACTTGTGCTAGGGAAGTTACTCTATGTCCACATCACTCCGTGCATGGATTTGGACATCACAATCAATTCTCCCAACGCATCAAAGTTGGGTCCCGAGGAAGATAGTGCAAAATTGCCATAACAGAGTTTCGGATCCAAAATGAGTTTGAATCGCATATCTGAATACAACAAGAAAGATCCGGGTTTCTTGCCACATATTTGTCCTTGCATGATTCGAATTTCATGCCTCTTTGGTGCCGTTTGGGTCCCTGTTGGAAATTTTCGCCATTTGGCACGATCGTGCATCTTTTTTGAGAACCGGGATTCGGACAGTTAGAAGTTGAGGATCCGGGACCCCATCAGAGAACGGACCACACGGACTTGTGCTAGGGAAGTTGCTCTATGTCCACATCACTCCGTGCAGAGATTGGGCATTGCAATAACTTCTCCCGACGCGTCAAAGTTGGGTCCCGGTGAAGAAAGTGCAAAACCGCCATAAAAGAGTTTCGCATCCGAAATGAGTCCGAATCCCATCTGAACACAACAAGAAAGATCTGGGTTGCTTTCCACACATTTGTCCATGCATGATTCGATTTTCATGCCTCTTCGACGCCGTTTGGGCCACAGTTGGAAATTTCCGTTATTTGGCACACTCGTGCATCTTTTTCTCGAGAACCCGGATTCGGATAGTTAGAAGTTGAGGATCTGGGACCCCATCATAGAACGGACCACATGGACTTGTGCTAGGGAAGTTGCTCTATGTCCACATCACTCCGTGCATAGATTTGGGCATCGCAATCAGTTCTCCCAGCGCGTCAAAGTTGGGTCCTGGCCAAGATAGTGTAAAGCTCCACCCCACATGGTAGAGATAAACCTTTAAGTAGTCCAGCTCTAGGATGTGGTCTAGGTTGGATACAGCTCTACCACGTGGTGGTAGAGCTAGATCAAATGCAATTCTAGCTTCTTGGAGTAATTGCTTTTGTTGATCTACATGGTACACAGCTAGATCGATGCATTCTAGCTCCACCACATGGTAGAGCTAGATCGGATGCAATTGTAGCTCCTTGGTTCTCGTCATTTGAAGTAGGTCTCTTCTTAGAGTAATTGGTTTTGTTGATCTGCATATGGTACACAACTAGATTTGGGTTGCTTGCCACACATTTTTACATGCATGATTCAAATTTCATGCCTCTTCGGCGCCGTTCGGGACACGGTTGGAAATTTCTGCCATTTGGTACGCTCGTTCATCTTTTTTGAGAACCCAGATTCGAACAGTTAGAAGTTAAGGATCCGGGACCCCATCAGAGAACGGACCACACGGACTTGTGCTAGGGAAGTTGCTCTATGTCCACATCACTCCGTGCATGGATTTGGGCATTGTAATCACTTCTCCCAGCGCTTCAAAGATGGGTCCCGCGAGACGAAGATAGTGCAAAATCGCCATAACAGAGTTTCGGATCCGAAATGAGTCTGAATCGCATCTGAACACAACAAGAAAGATCCAAGTTGCTTGCCACACATATGTCCATGCATGATTCAATTTTCATGCCTCTTCGGCGCCGTTTGGCCCACGGTTGGAAATTTCTGCCATTTACCATGCTCGTGCATCTTTTTCGCTTGAGAACCCGGATTCGGATAGTTACAAGTTAAGGATCTGGGACCCCATCAGAGAATGGACCACATGGACTTGTGCTAGGGAAGTTGCTCTATGTCCACATCACTCCGTGCATGGATTTGGGCATCGCAATCACTTCTCCCAGCGTGTCAAAGTTGGGTCCCGGGCGAAGATAGTGTAAAATCGCCATAACAGAGTTTCGGGTCCGAAATAAGTCCGAATCACATCTAAACACAGCCAAAAAGATCTGGGTTGCTTTGCCACACATTTTTCCCTGCATATTTCAAATTTCATGCCTCTTCGGCGCCGTTTGGGTCACGGTTGGAAATTTCCGCCATTTGGTACGCTTGTGCATCTTTTTCGAGAACCAGGATTCGGACAGTTAGAAGTTGAGGATCCAGGACCCCATCAGAGAACGGACCACACACACTTGTGCTAGGGAAGTTGCTCTATGTCCACATCACTCCGTGCATCGATTTGAGCTTTGCAATCACTTCTCCCTGCGCGTCAAAGTTGGGTCCCGACGAAGATAGTGCAAAATCGACATAACAGAGTTTCGGATCCGAAATGAGTCTCAATCGAATCTGAACACAACAAGAAAGATCCGGGTTTCTTGCCACACATTTTTCCATGCATGATTCGAATTACATGCCTCTTCGGCGTAGTTTGTGCCACGGTTGGAAATTTCTGCCATTTGGCACGCTTGTGCATTTTTTTCGAGAACCCGAATTCGGACAGTTAGAAGTTGAGGATCTAGGACCCCAATCAGAGAACAAACCACACGGACTTGTGCTAGGAAAGTTGCTCTATATCCACATCACTCCGTGCATGGATTTGGGCATCGCAATCACTTCTCCCGCCCAGCGCGTCAAAGTTGGATCCCGACGGCGAAGATAGTGCAAAATCGCCATTATAGAGTTTGAGATCCGAAATGAGTCCGAATCGCATCTGAATACAATAAGAAAGATCCGGGTTGCTTGCCACACATTTGTCCTTGCATGATTCGAATTTCATGCCTCTTCGGCGTAATTTGGGCCACGATTGGGAATTTCCGCCATTTACCACGCTCGTGCATCTTTTTCGAGAACCCGGATTTGGACAGTTAGAAGTTGAGGATCCGGGACCCCATCAGAGAACGGACCACACGGACTTGTGCTAGGGAAGTTGCTCTATGTCCACATCACTCCGTGCATGGATTTGGACATCACAATCAATTCTCCCAGTGCATCAAAGTTGGATCTTGGCGAAGATAGTGCAAAATCGACATAACAGAGTTTTAGATCCGAAATGAGTCTGAACACAACAAGAAAGATCTGGGTTGCTTTCCACACATTTATCCATGTATGATTCGAATTTCATGCCTCTTTGGCGTAGTTTGGGCCACGGTTGGAAATTTCCGCCATTTCGCATGCTCGTGCATCTTTTTCGAGAACCCGGATTCGGATAGTTAGAAGTTGAGGATCCGGAACCCCATAAGAGAACGGACCACACGGACTTGTGCTAGGGAAGTTGCTCTATGTCCACATCACTCCGTGCATGGATTTGGACATCACAATCAATTCTCCCAGTGCATCAAAGTTGGGTCCCGACAAAGATGCTGCCAAAATTGCCTTAACAAAGTTTCGGATCCGAAATGAGTCCGAATCGCATCTGAACACAACAAGAAAGATCCGGGTTGCTTGCCACACATTTCTCCTTGCATGTTTCGAATTTCATGCCTCTTTGGCACCGTTTGTTCCCTGTTGGAAATTTTTGTCATTTGATATGATCGTGCATCTTTTTTGAGAACCCGGATTCGGACAGTTAGAAGTTGAGGATCCGGGACCCCATCAGAGAATGGACCATACAGACTTATGCTAGGAAATTTTCTGTATGTCCACATCACTCCGTGCATGGATTTGGGCATCGCAATCACTTCTCCCGGCGCGTCAAAGTTGGATCCCGGCGAAGATAAGGTAAAATCACCATAACAGAGTTTTGAATGTCATCTGAACACAACAAGAAAGATCCGGGTTGCTTGCCTCACATTTGTCCATGCATGATTCGATTTTCATGCTCTTCGGTGTCGTTTGGGCCACGGTTGGAAATTTTCGCCATTTGGCACGCTCGTGCATTTTTTTCGAGAACACGGATTCGGACAGTTAGAAGTTGAGGATCTGAGATCCCATCAGAGAACGAACCACGCGGACTTGTGCTAGGAAAGTTGCTCTATGTCCACATCACTCCGTGCATGGATTTGGACATCACAATCAATTCTCCCAGCGCATCAAAGTTGGGTCCCGATGAAGATAGTGTAAAATCGCCATAACAGAGTTTTGGATCCGAAATGAGTCCGAATCGCATCTGAACACAACAAGAAAGATCCGGGTTGCTTGTCACACATTTGTCCTTGCATGATTCAAATTTCATGCCTCTTCGGCGCCGTTTGGGCCCCTGTTGAAAATTTTTGCCATTTGATATGATCGTGCATCTTTTTCAAGAACCCGGATTCGGATAGTTAGAAGTTGAGGATCCGAGACCCCATCAGAGAACGGACCACACGGACTTGTGCTAGGGAAGTTTCTCTATGTCCACATCACTCCGTACATAGATTGGGCATCGCAATAACTTCTCCCGGCGCGTCAAATTTGGGTCCCGGCGAAGAAAGTGCAAAACCGCCATAACAGAGTTTCGGATCCAAAATGAGTCCGAATCGCATCTGAACACAACAAGAAAGATCCAGGTTGCTTTCCACACATTTGTCCATGCATGATTCGATTTTCATGCCTCTTCGGCACCCTTTGGGCCACGGTTGAAAATTTTCACCATTTGGCATGCTCGTGCATCTTTTTCAAGAACGCGGATTCGGATAGTTAGAAGTTGAGGATCTAGGACCCCATCAGAGAACGGACCACACGGACTTGTGCTAGGGAAGTTGCTCTATGTCCACATCACTCCGTGTATGGATTTGGGCATCGCAATCAATTCTCCCAGCGCGTCAAAGTTGGATCCCGGCCAAGATAGTGCAAAATTGCCTTAACAGAGTTTCGAATCCGAAATGAGTCCGAATGGCATCTGAACACAACAAGAAAGATCCAGGTTGCTTGCCACACATTTGTCCATGCATGATTCGATTTTCATGCCTCTTCGGCGCCGTTCGGGCCCCTGTTAAAAATTTCTGCCATTTGATACGTTCATGCATCTTTTTCGAGAACACGGATTCGGACAGTTTGAAGTTGAGGATCTTGGACCCTATGAGAGAACAGACCACATCGACTTGTGCTAGGGAAGTTGCTATATGTCCACATCACTCCGTGCACGGATTTAGGCATCACAATCAGTTCTCCGAGCGAGTCAAAGTTGGGTCCCAAGGCCATTCAACACACTTGTTTATCTCCTTGGTTCTCGTCATGGTCTCTTCTTGGAGTAATTTGTTTTGTTGATTTGCATGATACACAACTAGATCAATGCATTCTAGCTCTACCACATGGTAGAGCTAGACCTCAAATGCAATTCTAGCTCCACCACATGGTAGAGCTAAACCTCAAAGTAGTCTAGCTCTACGATGTGGTCTAGGTTGGATACAGCTCTACCACGTGGTAGAGCTAGATCAAATGCAATTCTAGCTTCTTGGAGTAATTGATTTTGTTGATCTGCATGGTACATAGCTAGATCGATGCGAGTAATTGGTTTTGTTGATCTGCATATGGTACACAGCTAGATTCGGGTTGCTTGCCACACATTTTTCCATGCATGATTCGAATTTCATGCCTCTTCGGTACCGTTTGGGCCACGGTTGGAAATTTTCACCATTTGGCACGCTCGTTCATCTTTTCGAGAACCCAGATTCAAACAATTAGAAGTTGAGGATCCGGGACCCCATCAGAGAACGCACTACACGGACTTATGCTAGGGAAGTTTCTCTATGTCCACATCACTCCGTGCAGGGATTTGGGCATCGCAATCACTTCTCCCAGTGCTTCAAAGATGGGTCCCGACGAAGATAGTGCAAAATCGCCATAACAGAGTTTTGGATCCGAAATAAGTCCGAATCGCATCTGAACACAACAAGAAAGATCCGGGTTGCTGGCCACACATATGTCCATGCATGATTCGATTTTCATGCCTTTTCGGCGTCGTTTGGACCACGGTTAGAAATTTCTGCCATTTACCATGCTCGTGCATCTTTTTCGAGAACCTGGATTCGCATAGTTAGAAGTTGAGGATCTGGGACCCCATCAGAGAACGGACCACACGGACTTGTGCTAGGGAATTTGCTCTATGTCCACATCACTCTGTGCATGGATTTGGGCATCGCAATCACTTCTCCCAGCGTGTCAAAGTTGGGTCCCAACGAAGATAGTGCAAAATCGCCATAACAGAGTTTCGGATCCGAAATGAGTTCGAATCATATCTGAACACAACCAGAAAGATCCGGGTTACTTGCCACACATTTGTCCATGCATGATTCGATTTTCATGCCTCTTCGGCGCCGTTTGGGCCACGGTTGGTAATTTCTGCCATTTGGCACGCTCATGCATCTTTTTCGGAGAACCCGAATTCGGACAGTTAGAAGTTGAGGATCCGGGAACCCATCAGAGAACAGACCACACGAACTTGTGCTAGGAAAGTTGCTCTATGTCCACATCACTCCGTGCATGGATTTGGACATCACAATCAATTCTCCCAGCGCATCAAAGTTGGGTCCCGACAAAGATAGTGCAAAATCGTCATAACAGAGTTTCGGATCTGAAATGAATCCGAATCGCATCTGAACACAACAAGAAAGATCCGGGTTGCTTTCCACACATTTGTCCTTGCATGATTTGAATTTCATGTCTCTTCGGCACCGTTTCGGCCCCTGTTGAAAATTTTCGCCATTTGGCACTATCCTGCATCTTTTTGGAGAACCCGGATTCGGACAGTTAGAAGTTGAGGATCCGGGACCCCATCAGAGAACCGACCATACAGACTTATGCTAGGAAATTTTCTCTATGTCCACATCGCTCCGTGCATGGATTTGGGCATCGCAATCACTTCTCCCGGTGCGTCAAAGTTGAATAGCGGGCGAAGATAGTGCAAAATCACCATAACAGAGTTTCGAATCCGAAATGAGTCCGAATGGCATGTGAACACAACAAGAAAGATCCGGGTTGCTTGCCTCACATTTTTCCATGCATGATTCGATTTTCATGCCTCTTCGGCATCGTTTGGGCCACGGTTGAAAATTTCCGCAATTTGGCACGCTCGTGCATCTTTTTCAAGAACACGGATTCGGACAGTTAGAAGTTGAGGATCTGGGATCCCATCAGAGAACGAACCACACGGACTTGTGCTAGGAAAGTTTCTCTATGTCCACATCACTCCGTGCATGGATTTGGACATCACAATCAATTCTCCCAGTGCATCAAAGTTGGGTCCCGATAACAGAGTTTCAGATCCGAAATGATTCTGAATCGCATCTGAACACAACACGAAAGATCTAGGTTGCTTGCCACACATTTGTCCTTGCATGATTCAAATTTCATGCCTCGTCGATGCCATTTGGGCCCCTGTTGGAAATTTCTGCCATTTGGCACGATCGTGCATCTTTTTCGAGAACCCGGATTCGGATAGTTAGAAGTTGAGGATCCGGGACCCCATCAGAGAATGGACCACACGAACTTGTGCTAGGGAAGTTGCTCTATGTCCACATCACTCCGTGCATAGATTGGGCATCGCAATAACTTCTCCCGGTGCGTCAAAGTTTGGTCTCGATGAAGATAGTGTAAAATCGCCATAACAAAGTTTCGAGTCCACAATGAGTCCGAATCGCATCTGAACACAACAAGAAAGATCCGGGTTGCTCGCCACACATTTGTCCATGCATGATTCGAATTTCATGCCTCTTCGGCGCCGTTTGGGCCACGGTTGGAAATTTTTGCCATTTGGCATGCTCGTGCATCTTTTTCGAGAACCCGGATTCGGAGAGTTAAAAGTTGAGGATCCCGGACCCCATCAGAGAACGGATAACACGGACTTGTGCTAGGGAAGTTGCTCTAGATCGATGCATTCTAGCTTCACCACACATGATAGAGCTAGACCTCAAATTAATTCTAGCTCCACCACATGGTAGAGCTAGACCTCAAAGCATTCTTGCTCTAAAATGTGGTCTAGGTTGAATACAGCTCTACCGCGTGGTAGAGCTAGATCAAATGTAATTCTAGCTCCTTGGTTCTGGTCATGGTCTCTTCTTGGAGTCATTGGTTTTGTTGATTTTCATGGTACACAGCTAGATCGATGCATTCTAGCTCTACCACATGGTAGAGCTAGACCTCAAAGCATTCTATCTCTACGATGTGGTCTAGGTTGGATACATCTCTACCATGTTAGATAAAATGCAATTCTAGTTCTACCACACATTGTAGAGCTAGACCTCAAATGCAATTCTAGATCCACCACATGGTAGAGCTTAACTTCAAAGCATTCTAGCTCTACGATGTGGTCTAGGTAGAATACAGCTCTACCATGTGGTAGAGCTAGATCAAATGCAATTCTAGCTCCTTGGGTATGCATGAGGCCTTATGCATAAGGCTTATGCAAAAAGCTATGCATGAGGCCTTATGCATAAAGCATGCATGAGCATTACTCATAAATCTTATGCGTAAACCTACAAAACAAATCCCCAACACCCAAGGGTGCAATAATAATAGAGGAAAGAGAGGAAAGATATGAAAACACTTACCTCTTTTTCGTGATGTTGAAAGAGAGGATTAAAGCTATGCATGAGACCTTATGCATAAAGCTTATGCGCAAACCTACAAAACAAATCCCCAACACCCAAGGGTGCAATAAAAAGAGAGGAAAGATAGAAAAGCACTTAAACACCATATTAGTGAATTTGAAAATTTTCCAATTCCCATTTTTGAATACTTAAAAAAGGGGACATGGATAACATGTTTGTAAGTTTCTCAAAACCCTATCATATGACCTATCGTTGGAAAGCTGAAAAATGGAATCTAAAGAGCTATAAAGCGCTCATTTTGGATTAGTGGTGTTCAAGTTATGGTTAATCCAAACTTTTGACCACGTGTCCCAAACTTGTGGGAAATTCCCATATTCCCCAATATGGTGTTCTTACCTCTTTTTTCGTGATGTTGGAAGAGAGGATTAGAGGACCTACAAAACCAACAAAGGGGTGAGGAAAGGATTAGTAATGCATAAATACAAAAGCTTATGTAAGCTATGCCGCTGTATGTAAGCCTTATACAAACTATGTCGCTATGTAAGCCTTATGCAAGCTATGCTAAATCTTATGCATAAAGCATGCATGAGGCCTTATGCATAAAACATTATGCATAAGGCTTATGCATAAGGGATGCATGAGGCCTTATGCATAAAGCTATGCATGAGGCTTATGCATAAAGCACTATGCAAGCCAAGCTAGCCTAAACTAAACCGTACCCCAGTACTATGCATTAAGCATGCATGCATAGATCTTAATGCATGCATAGATTAGGCTATATGCATGCATAAAGCTCTATGCATAGAGGTCTATGCATAGAGCTTAATCTATGCATAGATCTCTATGCATTATGAATGCATGCATAGAGCTTAATCTATGCATTAAGCTCTACAAGTAGAGTTTAATGCATAGATTAAGCTATACAATTAGAGCTCTATTCATATATTAAGCTCTATCCATAGAGGACCTACAAAAAACACCTCTCCTTTTGGTAGATAAAAATAGAGGAAAGAGAGGATCAAAAGATAGGAAAGAGAGGAAAGCACTTATCTCTTTTTGGTGATGTTGAAAGAGAAGATTAGAAGACGTACAAACAAAAACAAAAGGGTGAGGAAAGGATTAGTAATGCATACATACAAAATCCCTAAGAACCTAATGCATACATACAAAATCAAAAAGATTAAGCTCTATGCATAGAGCTTAGTCTATGCATTATGAATGCATGCATAGAGCTTAATCTATGCATTAAGCTCTACGAATAGAGCTTAATGCATAGATTAAGCTCTATGATTAGAGCTCTATTCATAGATTAAGCTCTATGCATAGAGGACCTACAAAACAAAACCCCTCTTTTTGGTAGATAAAAATAGAGGAAAGAGAGGAAAGATAGGAAAGCACTTACCTCTTTTTGGTGATGTTGAAAGAGAAGATTATAAGAGGTCTACAAAACCAACAAAAGGGTGAGGAAAGGATTAGTAATCCATACATACAAAATCCCTAAGAACCTAATGCATACATACAAAATCGAAAAGAGAGGAAAGAGAGAAAAACATTTACCTCTTTTTGGTGAAGTTCAAAGAGAGGATTATAAGACCTACAAAACAAAAGAAAAAGTTGAGAAAAGAATTAGTAATACAAAACCCTAAAAAGTGTGAATAGCATGGACACAAGGAGGTTTAAGCCTTATGCATAAGGAGGTTTAAGTATAAGCCTCTTAGGCTTATGCATAAGAAAGAGAGAGAGAGAGAGAGAGAGAGAGAGAGAGAGAGAGACAAAGAGAGAAGAGAATACCATTCAAAAATTTTAAACATAAGAAGCTTATGCATGAGAGAGAGAGAGAAAGAGAGAGTGAAGAGAATACCAATCAAAAACCCTAATTCTAAACATAACAATCAAAAACCGTGAATATATGAAGAGGTGGGAGAGACAATGATAGAGATTTAAAACATTTCATGTAACTATTTAACACATGGAATTGATCGAGTACTCAAGAGAAAGGCAAAATGGGGCAAGAGACAAGGTTTCACAAAGTAACACAAAGCTTGGATTAAACACAAAGTGCATACAAGAATTCTAGAGATCTCATACAAGAGAAGGTGTAGAGACCCTACTTTTATAGGCTCAGTGAAGGGAGGAGCGTAGCTCTCATCAACTTGTCCACTTGCCCCTCTCATGCCACCTAGAAGAAGTGCCTTTAATGTTACTCATCAATAACCATGGGTTACAAGCTAACCCATGGTTTACACTCTATACCCTTAGCATAAATGTATTGAATCCAATGATACACGTACACTAAGTGATGGACGTAGATCAACCTATTCTCAACAGTGGTGAAGATGTAAGCGAAGATGAAGAGGATGCATTAATTTAGTTAGTTTTTAATGTCTTCATCTTTATTCATTTTCAGACATGAACACCTTATTTAATTTTCAACTGTGTATGTAATTGGAAATATAATCCATGAATTATTGTATTGCAATTATTTTTATGTTTTAAGTGTTCTAAAAAAATGTGATTAACTAGTGTTTAAATAATGTGATTAAAAAAATGGGGACAGAATGGGGGAGAGATGTGGGAACACATGTCCCTACATATCTCATCCATTCTATCCCCACTTTTCTTTTTGCAGACAGTCTGTGACTATATACGTGGTTAGGTGCGTGGCTATACACGATGTTGTACATGTGATTATATGTGTGGTTAATCATACAAGTGTAGTCGCACACTGATAGTCGCATGCATAGCCACATGGATAGCCAAGTGAATGTTTTTTTCATATATAGATTCTATTAAATTTCCATATATAGATTCTATTAAATTTCCATGGCTCTCAACATTGTTGTGCTCTTCATTTGTTGGAGTACTGGAAGGCCCTTGTCTCACGGTAGAGGAGACACATGAACTCTCTCACAAATGAGCCACAATTCCAACTATATAGCCCATTTATAACCCAATGACCAATGCAAGCTATAATATAAATTGTTTCTTGAGAGGCCACTCTCTCCCAAGGTAGAGTTTCACACATGAACTCTCTCACAATTGAGCCACAATCCCAGCTATACCTCAACATTCAAAGACAATCTCATTTTCTAAATTCACTAGAAGTTATAGTGTGGGCATTCTCTAGATAAACTTCTTTTATCTACAGCCTGCATGTATTGATGAGTGTAATCTCGTCAACATTTTCACTTGTTGAAATCTTTTTCTTTAGAGTTCAACTAGTTTATCTTGTTGTGTTTGGATTAAGGAAATTTAGATTTTTCATTTGTTGGCATTTCTTTCTCTAGTTTCGTACTTTAGGTGATTTATACAGTCAACCTAATGGTTTACGGATGGACATATGTGACTCATCAAGACATTGATGGCTCTCTATGTTGATACAGTCAACCTAATGGTTTACGGATGGACATATGTGACTCATCGAGACATTGATGACTCTCTATGTTGATATGGGTAACTTGGGATGCCAATAATTCCATGAGCAGATGTGGGATACATCGGGCTGCCGATGAATCCCTGGTTTCTGCTATTATAATGCCATGTTTTCCTACTTTATTCCAAATGGTTTACAATGAGGAAATTACTTTGAGTATGAATTCCTATGATCATCCGCAGCCTGATGGACAAACAGAGCATATGAATCAGATTGTAGAGGATATGCTTCGTGCATATGTCTCTAGGAAAGCATCAAATTGGGAAAAATATCTTTCAATGATGGAATTTGCCTATAACAGTTTTAAACATACGGCTAATGGTTTTCGTCCGTTCTCATGCTTATGTATGGGTATTAACCCAGGGCACCTATTGATGTCGGTCCTTAAGGACACTGAGCTTGATGCATCGAGGGATTTCTTGTGTGATATGCAGGAAATGCTGACCGAAGCTCGGGATTCTATCAGGAGAGTGCTCAGTATAGGGCACGGTTCTATGCTGATAGAGGACGCTCAACTTGGTCTTTTGAACCAGAAGCGTTGGTTTATTTTAAGGTTCCTAAATATTTTAGATTTTGTCTCAATAGGAGAATGCTCGAATTTATCTCCTAGATATTGTGGTCCATTTCGAGTTATATATCGGATTGGCACGGTTGCGTATGAACTTAAACTACCTCCACATGTTAGAGTTCATCCAGTATTTCATATCAATAGATTGAAAGGAAAACTGGGAGGTGAGGATAACATAGTTACTCCTCAAGAACTCGTTGAAGTCAAAGAATTATCCTATGTTCCACATGAACCTGATAAGGTACTTGAATTCAGGGAAAGGAAACTTTGTGGTTGACTAATCCCTGAGGTTGAAATTAGGTGGAAAGATAGGGAAATAAAGGATTCGACTTGGGAGTCGGTTGATATTGTTCAGTATAGTTCTCCTTCTTTTCATTGCAAGAGTGCAATGTTTTGAGAGAGGGGAAGTATGTTATATGCACATTATGTGTGCATATACTAGGAGGCTAACCCACATTGGGCTTGTGAGCATGGGAGCATGGGAACAAGCTCTAGTGGAGCATGGGTTAGGACTAACCTTAAGGGTTAAGGTTAGGGTCAGGCATTCAAGGGTCACACATGGGAAATGGAGAGTCAAGAGTCATTTGAGGGTCCTCCTATATAATAGGGGCATGGGGCACAATCAAGGGAGGCTTGGAGGCTTGGAGGCTTAGACTATGGTCTCTTGTGTAGAGGATCATATCTACTCACCTACCATTTCACACTATAGCTACATGCTATTGCATTGGAGTTAACCTCTTGATGGGTATGGGACATCACGGTAAAGGTATGATGTATTTCATTATGTTTCATGTGTCACGCATTCTTTGGGCTCGGGGGTGGTCGGCGGGTGGTTGAGTTTATGCTTGATTTATGCATGTTTATGCATAACAATTATCTAGAGATATCTTAGGGTTTTAACAAGTACCAAGACATATTATGTTGTTAACATCAAGATTAAGTTATGAGACAAGAAGAAAATGTAAGACTCAAACAAATGAATTGAGGTTCCACTCTAAATTTCCAGCAAACCTAGAAAAGTTGTGATAGGTTGAGATTCCTTTATGAAAGAGGCATATATAATCAGATGTTGAATGATTCCATCAATATTCAAGCAAGTTGACATTTTAAATGAAATCAACGCAACACTTGTAAGGTTCTCCCCTTTCACAAATAGGGGAAACACTTAAGATAGTCCACTAAGTCTTATCTTAGAGAAAATTTCCTACTCATCGACACCTTGACCATACAGAGATTCAAGGATACGACTCATAGGTAAGACCTAGTTCTATCCCGCAGGGGGAGCGTGGTCTTCTAAAATCAAATCACCCATAGGGTAATCGATCCTAAATTGGGCAACTACTAGACTTGATTTCTAGAGGCAACGCTTTTTTCCTCATCCATGCAAGGCACAGCCGCCGCTGGCCTAGTCTTCTAGAATAGAGTTGCCCGAGAACCTATTTATCTAGCGTAGGGCTTTCACTTAATCTGTTGGAAAGCTACCCGACTAATCGGGTCCACCCGTCCGTAGGATGGTGCTGTCGGGACATTCCATCCTCCCACTTTCCACCCTACTCACGCGTCAATTTGTTTTCTAATTAATCCTACCACACTGTTTGACATAAATAAACATATTCCTTAATTAAGGCCCTTTTCACAAGGTTTGTTAAAACAGCCTTTTTCTACAATACAATCATACCAAAGACAAGATTTATAAAAACAAAGTTTAATCATGAATCAATTTCATACAAGCCAAATTGGCTCTCTTATTCTTTTCCTTTATACCGCCGATGATCTAGAATTCGGCCTTCCAGCCTCCACATGCTAGGCAAAACCCTACGGGACCATACACCTCATCGTCGGCCGCTGGCGAGGACTCAAGCCGGCCTATCACCCTCTCAGGCTCCATCGCTCGATCCTCCCGCCCCTCAGAGGGATGTCTGCGCACTAGGGTGGGCTAATTCACCGCACTAGCCTGGGTCCGCAGAACTAGGCAGCATCATAATCACTCGCCTCAATCTGCAAACCTCATTCTCCCAATGGTATGAGGGATACCATGGGCCAACTCTGGGCCTTACTAACGTCTCCGCCGTCCGGCTATACAAGCACAAGAACGGGGCAGCGTCAAGGCAAGGAGAAGTTGTACCTGTACCTTAATTTAACCAAGATAACAATTCATTTACTCACTAAACCATAGGACTAGAATCCATGTTACCTTCTTAAGAAAACAATCCTTTTCACAAAGATTTTAGCATTTCAACTTGAGATTGCGATAAGTCATTCTTTATTAAGGCATATGCTATTGCTTAAAAGAATACAAACTTTAAATGGTAAATCAATCAAATAGATCACTGTAACAATCAATAGAGAAGCCGGGGCCATACCTCAACCCCTAAGAATGATATGTAAACAAAAAACAAAATATATATATACCTCATAGAAATTTGTCGTTTATCGTTGCCTTTGCTCGTTATTAACAAGAGCTTTAGAATATAGAGTCTTCTAATACCTTCTCTTATGATTGAAATCATCCAATCATCTCCAAGCTTTATCTCCTCTTACTCATACTGTGACTCTTCTCTCTTTCTAAGATCTATGGCAAAATAGCCTTCTATTTACAGGGCTACGGCATACTATTCTTTCTCCAAAAGAAAAGCTATGGAGTTTTGGTCTCTTCCTCCGAAAGACTATAGCAATCTAAGCTTATTTTCTGAGATATTAGATAAGAATAAAGGGATATATGCATCTCAAACTCTAGGATTGCCTTGAGGCTACTTGCTGTCTTCTCACAGTTTTCTCTATGTAAAGACCTTGACAGAAACAGCAAATTGTTTTGGCCATAACTCTCTGATAAAAACTCAGAATATAATCATATAACCAGTCAAAAGAACGGGAAGGCATCTGGTCTACAAGCCATCGCAAGCAGAATAGGCACAAACGTCTGTATATAGCCACAAACGCGACATCTTTAGAAACACGTTGTTTTTCCACATTTTTAGTATGCATGGACTCTAAATGTGTAAAAGTACTCTAAATATGACCTCTTATCACCTAAATTTGAAATTCTATTTTTAGGGATACTTATCTCTTAATAAAACTATTCTTATGTTCTTATTTCTTCTAGGATTTTTTGGAGTTAATATTTTTATTCTAACACTTTTCTAATGTTTCTAGCCTTATTGTCTCACTCTTTCTAATTAAACTCTCTTTTCTTATTGAAATCTATATTAAAAGAGACACATACATACATGGCTTGGGAGGGACCTTACAATCTCCCCCACTTAAAAGATTCGAGATGTCCTCATCTCGCGAGCTAGGGTAGTATCTAAGTAAATCCTCCTGTCTCTTTCAAAGCGGTGTCCCCACTAGTTAAAAATCTTCTTTTATCTAAACATTGTTCCGAGTCCCTTATTTCATGTGTTTGGCTTGTTTTATTTTACCTCCAAAAGGTCTTTATTATTCTAGAGTTAATTGGCCTTATTATCCTAATTTCTTGCATCCATATACCTCTCATATGATATGAACCTTAGAATTCCTTATTCTATACCCCCATGTAATATGGTACTTAACAAATTATCATGGTGGAAAAATATAAGGGAATCAATTCTTTACGCAATCTAACCTATGATAGTAATTTCATAATCTTAGAATCGTCTTGTAGAATACTTCTATTCATCATGCATATTACTTCACATGAATCTTGCACCAATCATCTATTTACTTATAGAAATACTTGTTGAATTCGATTATCTTTAACCCTACTATCCTTATTTCTTGAGTGACCTAATTTTTGCTCTAGCTCATGATTCCTTGTAGCCAAGAGTGGACTTGACGTTCCTCTTGAATTAGGGGACCTCTTCTTGATTAACATGGAAGGACTCATGTCCTTCTCGACACTTTCTATATAAAAACTTTATCATAGTCTCTGGCTATAACTATGGCTTCTGAAATAGAGGAGGGTTTTACATTCTTGATGAGGTTATTCAAAGGTAGATTAAGCTTCCAAATGAATTGATGGAGAAGAGTTATCTCATCCATCTCTGGAGCAAATCGGAGAAGTTTAACAAAAGTTTGGTGGTATTCTTTTAGGGTCTTCCTTTCTTGGGTTAGCTCTCCAAAAATTCATTCATTTTATCCTCTCAAAATCCTAAAGGTCAAAACCTTTCACGAAGGTGTACTTTCATGGCATCTCATATAACTGATTCTAGTTCCAGTGGTTAGATTGACAACAGGGCTTCCAACTAATTCGGCATTTCTTACAATTTTTAGACGAGCAAGGGTGGACTTGCTTCCTTCATTGTATCCATGAAAAGCTCAAAACTATCAAATACCTATCATAGCGCCACATCTAAAGGCACTCTGGATTAATATATCTGAGATCTTCATTTTTTAAAGAATTACACATCTGGTGCCTTGGGATTGACACATCTAAGAGCATGATCCTCTGGGAATTACGCATCCGAAGTTAGATCCATGTTTGTCTTCTGAGATGGGTTCTGGATCTTGGATGATCATCCTAGTGTAAAGCATCCAATGGATGACATTCACACGTCAACTATTCAAACCTTAATGGAGTTATAATCTTAATAATTTATAATATGCGAACTAATGAGATATATCCTGAAATTTTCTCTAAACAAAGTTTTGGTCTATCCTTCTATTTAGTCACTAGTTTCTTAACTTGATTACCCTATGTTTTGGTCTATCCTTCTATTCAGTCATCACTAGTTTCTTAATTTGATCACGCTATGTTTTTCCTCACAAAAGGTTTTCCTCCCAATCTTATTTCTCAAATTTATTGTACAAATATCTTGCGTGTGCACCCCCAAGATACAAGCACAATTTTATAGGATGATTGTCTCAACATGTGAGGATATTTAAATCACTTCTATGGCCAGTAGAGATGATTGATTCGTCCTCATATGATAAACAATCACATGTTTTAATCCCTTTGATAGTTAACCTTTGAAAAATAAATCCTAGGAACTAAGATCGGCTCTGATACCACTTGTAAGGTTCCCCCCTTCCACAAATAGGGGAAACACTTAAGATAGTCTACTAAGTCTTATCTTAGAGAAAATTTCCTACTCATCGACACCTTGACCATACAGAGATTCAAGGATACGACTCATAGGTAAGACCTAGTTCTATCCCGCAGGGGAGCGTGGTCTTCTAAAATCAAATCACCCATAGGGTAATCGATCCTAAATTGGGCAACTACTAGACTTGATTTCTAGAGGCAACGCTTTTTTCCTCATCCATGTAAGGCACAGCCGCTGGCCTAGTCTTCTAGAATAGAGTTGCCCGAGAACCTATTTATCTAGCGTAGGGCTTTCACTTAATCTGTTGGATAGCTACCCGACTAATCGGGTCCACCCGTCCATAGGATGGTGCCGTCGGGGCATTCCATCCTCCCACTTTCCACCCTACTCACGCGTCAATTTGTTTTCTAATTAATCCTACCACACTGTTTGACATAAATAAACATATTCCTTAATTAAGGCCCTTTTCACAAGGTTTGTTAAAACAGCCTTTTTCTACAATACAATCATACCAAAGATAAGATTTATAAAAACAAAGTTTAATCATGAATCAATTTAATACAAGCCAAATTAGCTCTCTTATTCTTTTCCTTTATACCGCCGATGATCTAGAATTCGGCCTTCCAGCCTCCACATGCTGGGCAAAACCCTACGGGACCATACACCTCATCGTCGGCCACTGGCGAGGACTCAAGCCGGCCTGTCGCCCTCTCAGGCTCCATCGCTCGATCCTCCCGCCCCTCAGAGGGATGTCTGCGCACTAGGGTGGGCTAATTCACCGCACTAGCCTGGCCCCTCAGAACTAGGCAGCATCATAATCACTCGCCTCAATCGGCAAACCTCGTTCTCCCAATGGTATGAGGGATACCATGGGCCAACTCCGGGCCTTACTAACGTCTCCGCCGTCTGGCTATACAAGCACAAGAACAGGGCAGCGTCAAGGCAGAGAGAAGTTGTACCTGTATCTTAATTTAACCAAGATAACAATTCATTTACTCACTAAACCATAGGACTAGAATCCATATTACCTTCTTAAGAAAACAATTCTTTTCACAAAGATTTTAGCATTTCAACTTGAGATTGCGATAAGTCATTCTTTATTAAGGCATATGCTATTGCTTAAAAGAATACAAACTTTAAATGGTAAATCAATCAAATAGATCACTGTAACAATCAATAGAGAAGCCGGGGCCATACCTCAATCCCTAAGAATGATATGTAAACAAAAAACAAAATATGTATATACCTCATAGAAATTTGTCGTTTATCGTTGCCTTTGCTCGTTATTAACAAGAGCTTTAGAATATAGAGTCTTCTAATACCTTCTCTTATGATTGAAATCATCCAATCATCTCCAAGCTTTATCTCCTCTTACTCATACTGTGACTCTTCTCTCTTTCTAAGATCTATGGCAAAATAGCCTTCTCTTACAGGGCTACGGCATACTATTCTTTCTCCAAAAGGAAAGCTATGGAGTTTTGGTCTCTTCCTCCGAAAGACTATAGCAATCTAAGCTTATTTTCTGAGATATTAGATAAGAATAAAGAGATATATGCATCTCAAACTCTAGGATTACCTTGAGGCTACTTGCTGTCTTCTCACAGTTTTCTCTATGTAAAGACCCTGACAGAAACAGAAAATTATTTTGGCCATAACTCTCTGATAAAAACTCAGAATATAATTATATAACCAGTCAAAAGAACGGGAAGGCATCTGGTCTACAAGCCATCGCGGGCAGAATAGGCACAAACGTCTGTATATAGCCACAAACGCGAGATCTTTAGAAACACGTTGTTTTTCCACATTTTTAGTATGCATGGACTCTAAATGTGTAAAAGTACTCTAAATATGACCTCTTATCACCTAAATTCGATATTCTATTTTTTGGGGATACTTATCTCTTAATAAAACTATTCTTATGTTCTTATTTCTTTTAGGATTTTTTGGAGTTAATATTTTTATTCTAACACTTTTCTAATGTTTCTAGCCTTATTGTCTCACTCTTTCTAATTAAACTCTCTTTTCTTATTGAAATCTATATTAAAAGAGACACATACATACATGGCTTGGGAGAGACCTTACAATCTCCCCCACTTAAAAGATTCGAGATGTCCTTATCTCGTGAGCTAGGGTAGTATCTAAGTAAATCCTCCTGTCTCTTTCAAAGCGGTGTCCCCACTAGTTAAAAATCTTCTTTTATCTAAACATTGTTCCGAGTCCCTTATTTCATGTGTTTGGCTTGTTTTATTTTACCTCCAAAAGGTCTTTATTATTCTAGAGTTAATTGGCCTTATTATCCTAATTTCTTGCATCCATATACCTCTCATATGATATGAACCTTAGAATTCCTTATTCTATACCCCCATGTAATATGGTACTTAACAAATTATCATGGTGGAAAAATATAAGGGAATCAATTCTTTACGCAATCTAACCTATGATAGTAATTTCATAATCTTAGAATCATCTTGTAGAATACTTCTATTCATCATGCATATTACTTCACATGAATCTTGCACCAATCATCTATTTACTTATAGAAATACTTGTTGAATTCGATTATCTTTAACCCTGCTATCCTTATTTCTTGAGTGACCTAATTTTTGCTCTAGCTCATGATTCCTTGTAGCCAAGAGTGGACTTGACGTTCCTCTTGAATTAGGGGACCTCTTCTTGATTAACATGGAAGGACTCATGTCCTTCTCGACACTTTCTATATAAAAACTTTATCATAGTCTCTGGCTATAACTATGGCTTCTGAAATAGAGGAGGGTTTTACATTCTTGATGAGGTTATTCAAAGGTAGATTAAGCTTCCAAATGAATTGATGGAGAAGAGTTATCTCATCCATCTCTGGAGCAAATCGGAGAAGTTTAACAAAAGTTTGGTGGTATTCTTTTAGGGTCTTCCTTTCTTGGGTTAGCTCTCCAAAAATTCATTCATTTTATTCTCTCAAAATCCTAGAGGACAAAACCTTTCACGAAGGTGTACTTTCATGGCATCTCATATAACTGATTCTAGTTCTAGTGGTTAGATTGACAACAGGGCTTCCAACTAATTCGGCATTTCTTACAATTTTTAGACGAGCAAGGGTGGACTTGCTTCCTTCATTGTATCCATGAAAAGCTCAAAACTATCAAATACCTATCATAGCGCCACATCTAAAGGCACTCTGGATTAATATATCTAAGATCTTCATTTTTTAAAGAATTACACATCTGGTGCCTTGGGATTGACACATCTAAGAGCATGATCCTCTGGGAATTACAAATCCGAAGTTAGATCCATGTTTGTCTAAGATGGGTTCTGGATCTTGGATGATCATCCTAGTGTAAAGCATCCAATGGATGACATTAACACGTCAACTATTCAAACCTTAATGGAGTTATAATCTTAATAATTTATAATATGCGAACTAATGAGATATATCCTGAAATTTTCTCTAAACAAAGTTTTGGTCTATCCTTCTATTTAGTCACTAGTTTCTTAATTTGATTACCCTATGTTTTGGTCTATCCTTCTATTCAGTCATCACTAGTTTCTTAATTTGATCACGCTATGTTTTTCCTCACAAAAGGTTTTCCTCCCAATCTTATTTCTCAAATTTATTGTACAAATATCTTGCGTGTGCACCCCCAAGATACAAGAACAATTTTATAGGATGATTGTCTCAACATGTGAGGATATTTAAATCACTTCTATGGCCAGTAGAGATGATTGATTCGTCCTCATATGATAAAGAATCACATGTTTTAATCCCTTTGATAGTTAACCTTTAAAAAATAAATCCTAGGAACTAAGATCGGCTCTGATACCACTTGTAAGGTTCCCCCTTCCACAAATAGGGGAAACACTTAAGATAGTCCACTAAGTCTTATCTTAGAGAAAATTTCCTACTCATCGACACCTTGACCATAGAGAGATTCAAGGATACGACTCATAGGTAAGACCTAGTTCTATCCCGCAGGGGGAGCGTGGTCTTCTAAAATCAAATCACCCATAGGGTAATCGATCCTAAATTGGGGAACTACTAGACTTGATTTCTAGAGGCAACGCTTTTTTCCTCATCCATGTAAGGCACAGCCGCTGGCCTAGTCTTCTAGAATAGAGTTGCCCGAGAACCTATTTATCTAGCGTAGGGCTTTCACTTAATCTATTGGATAGCTACCCGACTAATCAGGTCCACCCGTCCGTAGGATGGTGCCGTCGGGGCATTCCATCCTCCCACTTTCCACCCTACTGACGCGTCAATTTGTTTTCTAATTAATCCTACCACACTGTTTGACATAAATAAACATATTCCTTAATTAAGGCCCTTCTCACAAGGTTTGTTAAAACAGCCTTCTTCTACAATACAATCATACCAAAGACAAGATTTATAAAAACAAAGTTTAATCATGAATCAATTTAATACAAGCCAAATTAGCTCTCTTATTCTTTTCCTTTATACCGCCGATGATCTAGAATTCGGCCTTCCAGCCTCCACATGCTGGGCAAAACCCTACGGGACCATACACCTCATCGTCGGCCACTCGCGAGGACTCAAGCCGGCCTATCGCCCTCTCAGGCTCCATCGCTCGATCCTCCCGCCCCTCAGAGGGATGTCTGCGCACTAGGGTGGGCTAATTCACCGCACTAGCCTGGGCCCTCAGAACTCGGCAGCATCATAATCACTCGCCTCAATCGGCAAACCTCATTCTCCCAATGGTATGAGGGATACCATGGGCCAACTCCGGGCCTTACTAACGTCTCCGCCGTCCGACTATACAAGCACAAGAACAGGGCAGCGTCAAGGCAGGGAGAAGTTGTACCTGTAACTTAATTTAACCAAGATAACAATTCATTTACTCACTAAACCATAGGACTAGAATCCATGTTACCTTCTTAAGAAAACAATCCTTTTCACAAAGATTTTAGCATTTCAACTTGAGATTGCGATTAGTCATTCTTTATTAAGGCATATGCTATTGCTTAAAAGAATACAAACTTTAAATGGTAAATCAATCAAATAGATCACTGTAACAATCAATAGAGAAGCCGGGGCCATACCTCAACCCCTAAGAATGATATGTAAACAAAAAACAAAATATGTATATATCTCATAGAAATTTGTCGTTTATCGTTGCCTTTGCTCGTTATTAACAAGAGCTTTAGAATATAGAGTCTTCTAATACCTTCTCTTATGATTGAAATCATCCAATCATCTCCAAGCTTTATCTCCTCTTACTCATACTGTGACTCTTCTCTCTTTCTAAGATCTATGGCAAAATAGCCTTCTCTTACAGGGCTACGGCATACTATTCTTTCTCCAAAAGAAAAGCTATGGAGTTTTGGTCTCTTCCTCCGAAAGACGATAGCAATCTAAGCTTATTTTCTGAGATATTAGATAAGAATAAAGGGATATATGCATCTCAAACTCTAGGATTGCCTTGAGGCTACTTGCTGTCTTCTCACAGTTTTCTCTATGTAAAGACCCTGACAGATGGCCATAACTCTCTGATAAAAACTCAGAATATAATCATATAGCCAGTCAAAAGAACGGGAAGGCATCTGGTCTACAAGCCACCATGGGCAGAATAGGCACAAACATCTGTATATAGCCACAAACGCGACATCTTTAGAAACACGTTGTTTTTTCACATTTTTAGTATGCATGGACTCTAAATGTGTAAAAGTACTCTAAATATGACCTCTTATCACCTAAATTCGAAATTCTATTTTTGGGGATACTTATCTCTTAATAAAACTATTCTTATGTTCTTATTTCTTTTAGGATTTTTTGGAGTTAATATTTTTATTCTAACACTCTTCTAATGTTTCTAGCCTTATTGTCTCTCTTTCTAATTAAACTCTCTTTTCTTATTGAAATCTATATTAAAAGAGACACATACATACATGGCTTGGGAGGAACCTTACAATCTCCCCCGCTTAAAAGATTCGAGATGTCCTCATCTCGCGAGCTAGGGTAGTATCTAAGTAAATCCTCCTGTCTCTTTCAAAGCGGTGTCCCCACTAGTTAAAAATCTTCTTTTATCTAAACATTGTTCCGAGTCCCTTATTTCATGTGTTTGGCTTGTTTTATTTTACCTCCAAAAGGTCTTTATTATTCTAGAGTTAATTGGCCTTATTATCCTAATTTCTTGCATCCATATACCTCTCATATGATATGAACCTTAGAATTCCTTATTCTATACCCCCATGTAATATGGTACTTAACAAATTATCATGGTGGAAAAATATAAGGGAATCAATTCTTTACGCAATCTAACCTATGATAGTAATTTCATAATCTTAGAATCGTCTTGTAGAATACTTCTATTCATCATGCATATTACTTCACATGAATCTTGCACCAATCATCTATTTACTTATAGAAATACTTGTTGAATTCGATTATCTTTAACCCTGCTATCCTTATTTCTTGAGTGACCTAATTTTTACTCTAGCTCATGATTCCTTGTAGCCAAGAGTGGACTTGACGTTCCTCTTGAATTAGGGGACCTCTTCTTGATTAACATGGAAGGACTCATGTCCTTCTCGACACTTTCTATATAAAAACTTTATCATAGTCTCTGGCTATAACTATGGCTTCTGAAATAGAGGAGGGTTTTACATTCTTGATGAGGTTATTCAAAGGTAGATTAAGCTTCCAAATGAATTGATGGAGAAGAGTTATCTCATCCATCTCTGAAGCAAATCGGAGAAGTTTAACAAAAGTTTGGTGCTATTCTTTTAGGGTCTTCCTTTCTTGGGTTAGCTCTCCAAAAATTCATTCATTTTATCCTCTCAAAATCCTAGAGGACAAAACCTTTCACGAAGGTGTACTTTCATGGCATCTCATATAACTGATTCTAGTTCCAGTGGTTAGATTGACAACAGGGCTTCCAACTAATTCGGCATTTCTTACAATTTTTAGACGAGCAAGGGTGGACTTGCTTCCTTCATTGTATCCATGAAAAGCTCAAAACTATCAAATACCTATCATAGCGCCACATCTAAAGGCACTCTGGATTAATATATCTGAGATCTTCATTTTTTAAAGAATTACACATCTGGTGCCTTGGGATTGACACATCTAAGAGCATGATCCTCTGGGAATTACGCATCCGAAGTTAGATCCATGTTTGTCAAGATGGGTTCTGGATCTTGGATGATCATCCTAGTGTAAAGCATCCAATGGATGACATTCACACGTCAACTATTCAAACCTTAATGGAGTTATAATCTTAATAATTTATAATATGCAAACTAATGAGATATATCCTGAAAATTTCTCTAAACAAAGTTTTGGTCTATCCTTCTATTTAGTCACTAGTTTCTTAATTTGATTACCCTATGTTTTGGTCTATCCTTCTATTCAATCATCACTAGTTTCTTAATTTGATCACGCTATGTTTTTCCTCACAAAAGGTTTTCCTCCCAATCTTATTTCTCAAATTTATT
This sequence comes from Cibotium barometz, assembly GCF_041138505.1. NCBI lineage: Eukaryota > Viridiplantae > Streptophyta > Polypodiopsida > Cyatheales > Cibotiaceae > Cibotium > Cibotium barometz. The sequence goes on from NC_141094.1 coordinate 35,992,888, forward strand.
GTACAAATATCTTGCGCGTGCACCCCCAAGATACAAGCACAATTTTATAGGATGATTGTCTCAACATGTGAGGATATTTAAATCACTTCTATGGCCAGTAGAGATGATTGATTCGTCCTCATATGATAATCAATCACATGTTTTAATCCCTTTGATAGTTAACCTTTGAAAAATAAATCCTAGGAACTAAGATCGGCTCTGATACCACTTGTAAGGTTCCCCCCTTCCACAAATAGGGGAAACACTTAAGATAGTCCACTAAGTCTTATCTTAGAGAAAATTTCCTACTGATCGACACCTTGACCATAGAGAGATTCAAGGATACGACTCATAGGTAAGACCTAGTTCTATCCCGCAGGGGGAGCGTGGTCTTCTAAAATCAAATCACCCATAGGGTAATCGATCCTAAATTAGGCAACTACTAGACTTGATTTCTAGAGGCAACGCTTTTTTCCTCATCCATGCAAGGCACAGCCGCTGTCCTAGTCTTCTAGAATAGAGTTGCCCGAGAACCTATTTATCTAGCGTAGGGCTTTCACTTAATCTGTTGGAAAGCTACCCGACTAATCGGGTCCACCCGTCCGTAGGATGGTGCCGTCGGGGTATTCCATCCTCCCACTTTCCACCCTACTCATGCGTCAATTTGTTTTCTAATTAATCCTACCACACTGTTTGACATAAATAAACATATTCCTTAATTAAGGTCCTTTTCACAAGGTTTGTTAAAACAGCCTTTTTCTACAATACAATCATACCAAAGACAAGATTTATAAAAACAAAGTTTAATCATGAATCAATTTCATACAAGCCAAATTGGCTCTCTTATTCTTTTCCTTTATACTGCCGATGATCTAGAATTCGGCCTTCCAGCCTCCACATGCTGGGCAAAATCCTACGGGACCATACACCTCATCATCGGCCACCCACCACTGGCGAGGACTCAAGCCGGCCTATCACCCTCTCAGGCTCCATCGCTCGATCCTCCCGCCCCTCAGAGGGATGTCTGCGCACTAGGGTGGGCTAATTCACCACACTAGCCTGGGCCCTCAGAACTAGGCAGCATCATAATCACTCACCTCAATCGGCAAACCTCATTCTCCCAATGGTATGAGGGATACCATGGGCCAACTCCGGGCCTTACTAATGTCTCCGCCGTCCGGCTATACAAGCACAAGAACAGGGCAGCGTCAAGGCAGGGAGAATTTGTACCTGTACCTTAATTTAACCAAGATAACAATTCATTTACTCACTAAACCATAGGACTAGAATCCATGCTACCTTCTTAAGAAAACAATCCTTTTCACAAAGATTTTAGCATTTCAACTTGAGATTGCGATAAGTCATTCTTTATTAAGGCATATGCTATTGCTTAAAAGAATACAAACTTTAAATGGTAAATCAATCAAATAGATCACTGTAACAATCAATAGAGAAGCCGGGGCCATACCTCAACCCCTAAGAATGATATGTAAACAAAAAACAAAATATGTATATACCTCATAGAAATTTGTCGTTTATCGTTGCCTTTGCTCGTTATTAACAAGAGCTTTAGAATATAGAGTCTTCTAATACCTTCTCTTATGATTGAAATCATCCAATCATCTCCAAGCTTTATCTCCTCTTACTCATACTGTGACTCTTCTCTCTTTCTAAGATCTATGGCAAAATAGCCTTCTCTTACAGGGCTACAGCATACTATTCTTTCTCCAAAAGAAAAGCTATGGAGTTTTGGTCTCTTCCTCCGAAAGACTATAGCAATCTAAGCTTATTTTCTGAGATATTAGATAAGAATAAAGGGATATATGCATCTCAAACTCTAGGATTACCTTGAGGCTACTTGCTGTCTTCTCACAGTTTTCTCTATGTAAAGATCCTGACAGAAACAGAAAATTATTTTGGCCATAACTCTGTGATAAAAACTTAGAATATAATCATATAACCAGTCAAAAGAGCGGGAAGGCATCTGGTCTACAAGCCACCACGAGCAGAATAGGCAAAAACGTCTGTATATAGCCACAAACGCGACATCTTTAGAAACACGTTGTTTTTCCACATTTTTAGTATGCATGGACTCTAAATGTGTAAAAGTACTCTAAATATGACCTCTTATCATCTAAATTCGAAATTCTATTTTTGGGGATACTTATCTCTTAATAAAACTATTCTTATGTTCTTATTTCTTTTAGGATTTTTTGGAGTTAATATTTTTATTCTAACACTTTTCTAATGTTTCTAGCCTTATTTACTCACTCTTTCTAATTAAACTCTCTTTTCTTATTGAAATCTATATTAAAAGAGACACATACATACATGGCTTGGGAGGGACCTTACAACACTTGAGCAGTTGGGACATGAGAAGAGGCTATCAAAGTCATCGTTTAGTAGAATTTGGAATAAAGAGTACCCACAAGTGTCCCTAACAAAGGCAAGTGAGTTCTCTAAGTGCACCTTGTGTAGTGGTCTCAAGGCAAAACTAGAAGCCAAACCTAGTCTAGAAGAAAGAGCAAGGCTCCTTAGTAAAAGAGATATTCACATGCAACAACAACAAAGTTGCAGGAGCTTATACTATGCATGGTGCATATTTTCAGAAACCCAACCACAAAAGTATGTATGCATCATCCATGACAAGATGGATCAAAAGAAAATAGCCATTCCCAGACTATGGGTCCTTCCCAAGGGTGTGGATTCGGGATATAATTTACCAATTGCATTGATTGGTATGATCACTCATGGACATGCAGAAGGTCATTATGGACACTTTATTTTGAATGGTTTATGGCCATCTGATCCCCCAATCTAATAATTGGCTCAATCGCAAGTTGTTTACATAACTTAGAGAGGATGGATAAGCATCCTCTTGGTGATCTAGTAACAAATGGGCTTCCAAGGAGCAATGTTTCACTTCTACATGCTTTAAATTCAAGGACAGCTTTAGACAACCATAATATGAGTGATGGTAAAGATCCAATTGTTGAACCATGTATAAATCAGGGAGACACAATGAATTGGGTTTCCTCGTTTCGCAAGTTGCCAGAAAACTTGTTGCTACAACTAGATAATTGTGCTGGAGAAAATAAAAATCGGTACTTATTTGCCTATTTGTCATTGCTTGTTGCATGGGGTGCTTTTTTAAAACTGTACAGTTGGGATTTCTAATGGTCGGACATACACATGAGGATATAAATGCCATGTTTAGCAGGTTTTTAGAGAAATTAAGAGTGGGGCAAACCTTTACTTTACCACATTTGATGGATACTTTAAGAACCAGCTTAACTTCTTCTCCAGCTCCCTTCTTGCTTACAGAGGTCCCTGACTTCAAGGCATATTGTGATGGCTACATTTGTGATAGGCAAGAAGCACTTATAGGTCACTCCAAACCACTTCTATTCAGGTTCTTCATGGAAGGAGACACACCAGTAATGCAATTTAAGGCACATGTAGCTATTCGTAATTGGAGTGGAAGTATCCATCTTTGGAAGACAGACAGTGAAGGTAAACCAAGGTTACCAAAAGGAGATCCACCTCTACCAATGGCCGAGCATATAAAGATGCATGCAGAAGTAATATCAGGATTGAAGGGTTACATAAAATTTTGGCAGAATCTAAGTAATGGTTCATTTGTGCCAAGATATTATAGGCCCGTGATAGATTATTGGAGTAATGTAATCGAAGAGCTTGGAAAACCAATACAATCAGAGGCAAGAAAGTACACAGATTTTTGGCCAAAATCTAAAGGGTCCCATCAATTAGATGATATGAATGTTGAACAGTTTGCAGGCACAAAGATTCTTAGGTATTGAAGAACATAATGATCATTATTGTGGGCCTACACGGGATAAACCAAGGGAGGCATTTAACCCTATGCTACATGTTTAGCAAGGACACTTTGTCATGCTGCACCCAGATGACACAAACATATATCCAGTTTGGCTTGCTATGGTTGAATCGGATATTGATGATGAGCCTACATCACCAAATTACAAGAAACTCTTGATTCAATATTGGGGACCTTGTGCAAGGAACAAAGGTTTGACAGATACTCAAGCTTATGCTGATTGTTGGAAGGGATATTGGCAAATTAATGAGGAAGAACAACAAGTATGGGAAAATGCTGAAGCAATTCTTTGGTCATGGTGGGAGACCAAGGAATGCACCACCATACAAAAGAATCAAGATACCAGAAAAGGAAGCCCGTAAAGCCAAAGCATGCTTAGGCTTGGCTTGTGAGGATGAAGCTCATATTGATGGTTCCTTCAATGAGGAGTAGCATTTGTAGATTCAATATTGACAATGTGGATTTTTAGGTTATAACTCTAATATCCAAAAGAGATGTACTTTGGTATCTTCTTTATTTTTTATTTTCACTGATTGAATGAAATTTTTCTTTGTGCCTCCTACATTTTTTTGATATAAAAATGTTTCTATCTTATTTGTTCAATTGTTTCATAAATTTTGTGCAGTGTAAAACTCACTTGGTGTGCTGCCAGGTCCTAGCAAAGAAACAAATACCACTTTCTTATTAATGGTGTTTATCAACACCACCTTCCTACATGATTATCAAACAGTTACTCCTTTCAAATATGTTTATGCACAAATACTAATACCACTTTTTTGGTTTGAACGGTGATTATCAACACTACCTTCCTCCGTTCTATATTAAGAAATTCCACAATAACTTTTCCTACATGATTATCAAACAGTTACTCCTTTCAAATATGTTTATACACAAATACTAATACCACTTTTTTGGTTTGAACGGTGATTATCAACACTACCTTCCTCCGTTCTATATTAAGAAATTCCACAATAACTTTTCCCACATTAAGTGGGAAATTCCCATAATACATGGAACCTATCAATTTCAAAATTCCCATAATGCGGGATTTCTCCCATAATACCTAATACGGTCTTAATGAGATCGTGGAGACCTATTTGTTAAAGTTGCAACTGCTGTGAGACAGAGAGTCAACGGAGGACGTCTCGCGTAGCAAGGTCGGTCGAGGTCTTGACCAGCCTCGGTTTGATTTAAAATGGTGAGCTTCCGGTACAGCGGATGAGGGACCTAGGAAGCGGCCTATGAGACCATACGGTGCTAGGGCTCTGGGGGGTCATCGAAGATACCCACACGTACATCGAGAAAGATATTAGAATAAGGAGTAAGAGATGTTTTCTCAATTCGGGCATGGATCTGGTTGATTGACCTTGCCGATTACTATGAGCTAGGAACTGTCGAAAAGGCTCATGAGTGGACAGGGGGTGAGCGTTCTGGTTCCAATGATGCCATAGGTACATCGATGAAGGAATGTTTCGAAATAAGGATTCAACTGGACAATTAGAGGATTATGATCAGTGACACTATAGTTTCATTAAATGATTGTTTTAAAGACTTTTGAATCTATGAAAAAGGCAATTTCATATTGGGTGTGTAAGTGGTGTGACTAATTTTAAGTTTACATGAATATCCGGCTAGGGGACCTGGAAACTCTTTTCCCTCGTACCCGGAGGACAACCTAACCAAATTCTTAATTGGATCCCATCACTATAGTGGTTGGGCGGTTGGCTAACCCATGGGACTGGATGGGGTTAGGCTGGACTGATGGATCCCTAAATTGAGACTCAAATCTATTCTGGTTCGATAGGTGAAGTAAATCCCGGACAAAAATTCTTCTATGGAAAAGAATCAATGGCTGTGCCTTCTCAATGAGGAAAAAAGTGTTGGTCTCTATGATCCAAGTATAATTTTTTCCCTGATCTGACTATGGGACTTACGGGTTCGGTCAGATCAGTTCTGTTAGTTAAGACTTTTGACTACATTAGAGAAAAGTTATCTTGGAGGAATCGCCCATGCTTTCCGGGCAAGGGAAGTTTTTCTGGGTTTAGTTTTGGAAGAACCGATGGATTGGTCTCTTGTCCAAATATCCGTGGGCGAGGCCCGGAGTGTGGGACCCTGTCCCGTGTAAGAAGTGCGACTTCCACTACTAGCACCCCTAAATTCTTTGTGCGGTGGGGATAGGGACCTCACAGCTGGTATCAGAGCGAGTTGGCTAATGAGGATCAACCGAGAAGCCAAAAATGTGGTATCAGAGAGAATTGGCTAATGAGGATCAACCGAGAAGCCAAAAATGTCAAAATTTTATGAAGAAGTAGTAAAAGGTAGTTGTGTGATAAAATTCATACAATTTGATATTTAAACTGAAATTCGTAAATTGGTAATTGGGTCTTCAGATGGAAGTACCGCAATTGTATAGAATCCCTGACTTGTTTGAGGCCTGGACATGATGGTATTTACCTTATAGTTCCAAGGATCGTGACTACCTGTATATACCGAGGGTATAACTATAGCTCTTTACTGGTAGTATATATGAGTAAATCTAAGATTTGAAATTATAAGCATTAATACTATCCAGACGATGAATTCGAATGTGGTTGATATGATTTTAAATTCTCATTGAGAACTGATGAGTTGATTTGGATTCTGATTGAAAAATGAAGATTCTTGAATTTTTGTTGAAATGTAATAAACTAAGCAAAACCACAATGAGGATGAATAGGACGAGTCCCTGTGATGATGTTCGTAGCTAGAATGACGTTAAATGACTTCAGCAAATCACTATGAGATTAGTGTGGATTGTGCTGGCACATTGCTGCTGTTAACACTTGACCCAGTGGATCAAGTTAAGGGATGTCAAATTAAAAATCTGTATAACTGAAAATTTCCATGAAGGACTGTTCACATAGAAATTTTGGTCTAATGGACCATTATTATGATAAGGATTGAATGTTATGATCTGAGTGAATTATTATTTGTGATGAGTTTTATATAAGGGATATTTATCCCAGGATTCTGTTGGGTTCACCAGACTATAAGGAACCCTAGAATCAGTTGGATCTTAATAAGAAAAAGAGTTCTCCTCTAATTTTTTGAGATGAGGACATCTCGCGTATACTAGCATGGATTGTCCACATCTGCGACCCCATCCCACCCTCTATTGCTGCACATATTGCCAAAGATGGGAAAATCATAAAATCATAAACTACTATCAGCAAAGGGCTCCTCAATCCTGAGCCCTTGCCTCAGGGCTTGCTAGAAAACCCAAGGCCTTGCGAGCACATGCACTTCACAACTCACCTCAACTAGGCTAGGAAGTGGCCCAAAGAGGAATCCTTACGGTACTTAAGATTCCCTTACCACCCCGAGTAGTCCCACCTCAAACCCCATTACCACAAGTCACACCTGTTCATTTTTAAGTGGGGTAGGATGTAAGATTTCTCCCTCCGGCTTTTGAAGTGTGCAAGTGTAAGAACCTCCCCTTCTGGTCTTTTAATTATTCCCCTCTTTGAAATAAAACAAAGATCCTATTTTACCCTGTTTTGGCCTAGAGAGAGAAAATGTCTAGAGTGAGATAATTCAAAATTGAGATATTTTTGGATATAAAAATCCTCCTAGTGCCTAAAATGGTTTCCCCTGAAACAGATATTCAAAAAGAAATTTCCAATGTACAATTGGAATAAATTGAAATCAGGTAAAAAGGACCTTAGCCTAAGGATCTAGATTTTTTGAAATTTTTAAATTAAGGTTCCTATGAACCAATTAGATTAATCCAAATGTAGGGAGGAGATAAATGAAAGAATAAAAGAAAATCTCCCAAAAATGAGTAAATGCTCACATAAGATGAAGAGTTGACTAAGGACAAGGTTATTAGTTAAAAAAGAAGAGATATTTAGAAGAAATGATGCATTTTTGACACCTCAGTGTGGGGAATTTCCCTCATGAAGGAGGTGCCTATTTCACATGTGTGTTTGAGTTTTAAACTCACAAATAATGAGATATTTTTATCTCTCCTCTCTCCTGCTTCAACTAGATTCAAAAAGTAAGCTAAATTGACCAAAAAAGTAAGCTAAACTGACCAAAAAAGCAAGCTAAACTGACCAAAAAATGGTCAAAATTGACCAAAGATCTCGAAAATTCTAGAATTAGTTTGCTTGGTTAGAGGCTCACTTTTTTCTATCAATGAAGCCTTCCCCTTTGTAAATGGTTAATAGTGTTTTATGCACTGTTACTCTACTCCTCCCTCCAGAGCCAAAAACAGTGAAATCATTGAAAATTCATTTGTTTTTGACCATTTCCTCTTCAAAAGAATTGGTGGCCACTCTTGTTGTAAACAAGAGTAGATCCCTCAAACCATCAAGCCAAAGCAAAGCTCACAAAACTCCTAGTAAGTTAGAAATTCTACTTTTTCTTATTCTATTTTTTGGTTTTCTGATTTTTGATTTCTTTAAAATGAAAATGGATGTTATGCCTTGCTGGAAAGGCTTTCCCCCTTCTCTTCATAATTGCATTAAGCCTTTCTTTATCCTAGATGTGTAATCAAATTGATGGAATTAAACTTTTCATATTGTTTACTCTTAATAAAGTGAAAATTGATTAGATTAGAATGATTTAAATTGTCTTGGATAAGTTCTAATAAATTTTAGAGTGAAAAATTTTAAAAAATGGTCAGCCATACAAAGGAGGTTATGGCAAAATTTTCTTAAATTTGGTGAAGTAAGTTTTATCTTTTTATTATTCAAAAAGAGTAATCCCCACCGCTTGTGTATAATTCTAAAAGTGTTATTTTTATTCTATGCATAGAAAAATTCATATTAGAAATATTTTTATTATTAAAGTGTTATTTTCATTAGAATTCATTTATATGCATAGAAAGATGCATATTGGGAATATTTTGATTATAAAAGTGTTATTCTCATTAAATTTTGATTTTATGCATAGAAAGATGCATAAAGAAATTTATTTATTTTTTCAAAAGAGTTATTCTCATCAAATTTTGATTTTATGCATAGAAAGATGCATAAAGAAATTATTTTTATTTCAAAAGAGTTATTCTCATTAATTTTGATTTTATGCATAGAAAGATGCATAAAGAATTTTTTTTATTTCAAAAGAGTTATTCTTATTAATTTTGATTTTATGCATAGAAAGATGCATAAAGAAATTTTTTTTATTTCAAAAGAGTTACTCTCATTAATTTTGATTTCATGCATAGAAAGATGCATAAAGAGTTTATTTTTATTTCAAAAGAGTTACTCTCATTAATTTTGATTTTATGCATAGAAGGATGCATTTTTATTTCAAAAGAGTTATTCACATAAATTTTGATTTTATGCATAGAAAGATGCATAAAAAATTTTATTTTTATTTCAAAAGAGTTATCCTCATCAAATTTTTATTTTATGCATAGAAAGATGCATTAAGATTTTTTTTTTAATTTCAAAAGAGTTATTCTCATTAATTTTGATTTTATGCACAGAAATATGCATAAAGAAATTTATTTTTATTTCAAAAGAGTTACTCTCATTAATGTTGATTTTATGCATAGAAAGATGCATAAAGAAATTTACTTTTATTTCAAAAGAGTTACTCTCATTAATTTTGATTTTATGCATAAAGAATTTATTTTTATTTCAAAAGAGTTATTCTCATTAATTTTTATTTTATGCATAGAAAGATGCATAAAGAAATTTGTTTTTATTTCAAAAGAGTTATTCTCATGAATTTTGATTTTATGCATAGAAAGATGCATAAAGAAATTTATTTTTGTTTCAAAAGAGTTATTCTCATCAAATTTTTATTTTATGCATAGAAAGGTGCATAAAGAATTCATTTTTATTTCAAAAGAGTTATTCTCTTTAATTTTTATTTTATGCATAGAAAGATGCATAAAGAATTTTCTTTTTAATTTCAAAAGAGTTACTCTCATTAATTATGATTTTATGCATAGAAAGATGCATAAAGAGATTTATTTTTATTTCAAAAGAGTTATTTTCCTTAAAATTGAATTTATGCATAAATAGATGCAAAAACGGATTTTTATAAAAGTGTTATTTTCCACTAAAACTGTTCTTATGCATAAATAGATGCGTAATGAATAGATGTGATATGAATCAGATAAATGAGAATGAATAGAGAATGGATGTGATGAGAATGACCAGTTAAATAGATGTGATGATATGTGATGCGAATCAGACAGATGGGAATGAATGGATGGATGGATGCGATGAGAATAGGAGTGACGAGAATGTGAGGTAAATAGATGTGATGAGATGTAATGAGAATCAGATAGATGGGAATGAATGGATGGATGGATGTGATGAGATTAGATGTGATAAGAATCAAACAGATGGGAATGAATGTGAGGTAAATAGATGTGATGAGATGTAATGCGAATCAGATAGATGGGAATGAATAGAGAATGGATGTGAGGAGAATAGAAGTGATGAGAATGAGAGGTAAATAGATGTGATGATATGTGATGCAAAAAACGGATTTTTATAAAAGTGTTATTTTCCACTAAAACTGTTCTTATGCATAAATAGATGTGATGAGATGTGATATGAATCAGATAGATGAGAATGAATAGAGAATGGATGTGAGGAGAATAGAAGTGATGAGAATGAGAGGTAAATAGATGTGATGATATGTGATGCGAATCAGATAGATGGGAATGAATGGATGGATGGATACAATGAGAATAGGAGTCACGAGAATGTGAGGTAAATAGATATGATGAGATGTAATGCGAGATGGGAATGAATGGAGAATGGATGTGATGAGAATAGGAGGTAAAAAGATGTGATGAGGTAAATAGGAGTGACGAGAATGTGAGGTAAATAGATGTGATGAGATGTAATGTGAATCAGATAGATGGGAATGAATGGATGAATAGCTGTGATGAGAATAGCTGTGATGAGAATGAGAGATAAATAGATGTGATGAGATGTGATATGAATCAGATAGATAAGAATGAATAGAGAATGGATGTGATGAGAATGAGAGGTAAATAGATGTGATGATATGTGATGCGAATCAGATAGATGAGAATGAATAGAGAATGGATGTGATGAGAATGAGAGGTAAATAGATGTGATGATATGTGATGTGAATCAGATAAATGTGAATGAATAGATGAGATGTGATGTCATGTGAATTAGGATGTAAATGAATGATATAGGATGTGAATGAATGTATTAGTATGTGAATCGAGATGTGAATGAATAATATAAGATGTGAATGAATGTGATAGCATGTGAATCAAGATGTGAATTAATGGTAAGGGATGTGAACATGGATGTGATGTGATGTGAATCGGGATGTGAATGAACGATAAGGGACATGAATGAATGTGTTAACATGTGAATCGGGATGTGAATGAATGTGTTAGCATGTGAATCAGGATGTGAATGAATGATATAGGATGTGAATGAATGTGTTAGCATGTGAATCGGGATGTGAATGAATGATATAGGATGTGAATGAATATGATAGCATCTGAATCGGGATGTGAATGAATGATAAGGGATGTGAGTGGATGTGATGTGATGTGAATTGGGATGTGAATGAATGATAAAGGACGTGAATAAATGTGTTAGCATGTGAATCGGGATGTGAATAAATGAGATGTGATGTGATAAGATGTGATGTAAACTGGATAGATGTTAATGTATGTGAAGTGATGAGATGTATGGGTAGATGCAAGTGGATGAGATCTGATGAGGATAAATGAGGAAATAAGTGATGAGATAGAAAAAGATGTGATTAGATGAGAATGGGAATACTTATGAAATGAATGTGGATTGACGTGAATGGATGTATGGATGATGTGGATTGATGTGTGGATAATGTGGATTGATGTGGATGGATGTATGGATGATGTGGATTGACGTGTGGATTAATGTGGATGGATGTATGGAAGATGTGGATGGATGTTTGGATAATGTGGATTGATGTGGATGGATGTATGGATGATGTGGATTGATGTGGATGATGTGGATGGATGATGTGGATTGATGTGTGGATGATGCGATTGGATGTGATTTGATGTGGGAATGATGTGATGTGATAGGGATTGATGAAGAAAAAAAATTGTGGACAGATGAGAAAAGATGGGGACTAATGTGAAAGGATGTGGAGTGATGAGAAAAGATGAAAATATCGTTGGAACTGTATTTATATGTGAAATCTATTTTTAAATGACTGTTTTATGTCAAGAATGCTGGGAAAGCAGTTTAACTGTCTTGTGAATGAGGTCGTGGGAGACCTATCTGTTAAAGTTGCAACTGTTACAAAGAGTCAACGGAGGACGTCTCGCGTAGCAAGGTCGGCCGAGGACTTGACCAGCCTCGGTTTGATTTAAATGGTGAGCTTCCGGTACAGTGGATGAAGGACCAAGGAAGCGGCCTATGAGTGAAGTGCTAGGTGACCTGCAAAGGATCCTAGAGGGTGCTGACCATACGGTGCTCGGGCTTTGGGTCACCAAAGATACCCACACGTACGTCCGGGGAAGATATTGGAACAAGGATTAAGAGTTGTTTTCTAAATTCGGGCATGGATCTGGTTGACTGACCTTGCTGGTCCTCAGTGGATGAGTCCATGGCTCTTTTATATGGATCTTTTAGTTGATCTTGCTGATCTTCAACGGAGACTCCATTTTTGTTAAAGTGAATACTTGCCGGTTACTATGAGCTAGGAACTATCGAAAAGGCCCCTGAGTGGACAGGGGGTGAGCGTTCTGGTTGCTAATGATGCCATAGATACACCGATGAAGGAATGTTTGGAAATAAGGATTCAACTGGATAATTAGAGGATTATGATCAGTGACACTATGGTTTCATTAAATGATTGTTTTAAAGACTGTTGAATCTGTAAAAAAGGCAATTTCATATTTGGTGTGTAAGTGGTGTTACTAGTTTTAAGTTGGCATGAATATCCGGCTAGGGGGCGTGGGAACTCTTTTCCCTGGTACCCGGGACAACCTAACCAAATTCTTAATTGGATCCCATCACTACAGTGGTTGGGCGGTTGGCTAACCCATGGGATTGGATGGGGTTAGGGTGGACTGATGGATCCCTGAATTGAGACTCAATTCTGTGTTCTGGATAGATGAAGTTAATCTCGGACAAAAATTGTTCTATGGAAAAGAATCAATGGCTGTGCCTCTCAATGAGGAAAAAAGCGTTGGTCTCTCCAAGTACAATCTTTTCCCTGATATGTGACTATGGGACTTACGAGTTCGGTCAGATCAGTTCTATTAGTTAAGGCTTTTGACTACATTAGAGAAAAGTTATCCTGGAGGAATCGCCCATGCTTTCTGGGCAAGGGAAGTTTTTTCGGATTTGGTTTTGGAAGAGCCGATGGATTAGTCTCTTGTCTGGATATCGGTGGGCGAGGCCCCGAGTGTGGGACCCTGCCCTGTGCAAGAAGTGCTACTTCCGCTGCTAGCACCCCTGAATTCGTTGCACGGTGCAGATAGGGACCTCACAGGTTTGTCAGTACAAAATTCTCCTTATTTAATTGCACTTTAATGCACATGAGGACTAATTAAATGTAATTAAACTAATTTTAATGGTCTTGCCAAATTGACGCAAGAAATCTAACAGATTTGGGTTACAGGAAGAAGGAACGGGCATCGCAGAGTTAGAATGGGCATTTTGGGAAGTTTCTACAGACATTTGACTCTAAGAAATGCTTGGCAGAATGGTATTTTTATTGGGGACCTCTCTAATCTGCAGCTTATTCAGGCACCTTCCTAGGGTTTTTTGATGTTTTCGTTTTTACAAGGAGATGGACCTAGTCTCTAGCTACTTATTTTGATAACTACAATGCATGGTTTAAGCTAATGGATTGAGATTAATTGAAAATTGCTTGAATGTTGAGGAAAAATAGGGGCACTTACTTAGTTCTTCCTTTCTCTTGGTGAAGTCTTGAATGCTCCGATGCTCAACCAACAATCCAATCTCCGAGTAATCTCCAGCAAAACACAAAACAAACGATGTTAATCAACCAACCAGTGGGTTAGCATTCAAACAAGCAAAATCAAGCTCTAGCTAATGAACCTAGTAGAGGACCCCAAGCCAAATGCTAATCTTCGGAGTGGGGCCAAAGATGTTAACGGTTGTTTAACATGCTACCTCACAAACACAAGAGAGAAGAAGAAGAGAGTGCTTACAAGGGTCAAATCCATTGACTTGCACTTGGCCAACCCTATTAGGGTTAACTCCCCGATGTGAGGCCGCTAGGGGTCACTCTACGCTCTCTTTGTGTCACCCAAAGAGAGATCCAAGCAAGCTAGGTAGGAGCAAGAGGGAATGAGATATGGAGAGCTCAACCTCTACCTCATGCCAATCGTATGCAAACAAGACAATGTGGAGAGCAATGAGAAGGGAGTGAAGGAGATAAGGAAGAGAAACACCATTCCTATTCACATACACCACCAATCACAAGCAAGCAAGCATCACAAGAAAACAAACTACCATAAACTCAAGAGAGAGTGAGAGAGAAAGCAAAACTCAATTCAGAAAAATGGGATTTTCCCTTTTCATATTCCATAAAATGTCTTATAAACATGAGCTCAATTTTTACAATGTCCAGCCGCCCAATTACAAATGGGGGGCCAAAACTAGTCTTCCTAGTTTAACTAGCTCTATGTACATCAATTCCTTATGATCGGCATTACAGAAGTCATAAGCTCAGTCATCCCTTGTCTCATTTACAATTGGCGCTTAGTGCAGTTATAAAAAATATGGATTACAAGAGTGATGTGGTAGCCTCGCGAAAGGTCATGTTAACCAGAGTGGTTAACAACTACTGCTATTGCAACTGCCACTTCTGTCTTCTACTTGTGTTGGATTCTGTCCTGTGCTTCTTCTGACGGCTAACATTGCTTCTTATTTGGGCTGATCCACATACTGTTGTTGAGCTATACTCACTGCTAGTCACCATAGACAAGAGCCTTAAGTGGTCTAAAAATTGCCATTGATATAATGACTACAGCAAACTGCATCGATTTTGCTTCAACCATTTCACTTATTCCATGATGAATGCTTGCTTTCTTTACACATCATAAGCGTCTTGGTCGCTTTCCTCTTACTACAACCTCTCTTAGTAGCCTTTCTCTACTTCTCATACAAAAGTCGCTCCAAAATATGACTCACTTCCACATATCTTGCCCTTCATGTAAGCTTCACGGTTGCATATGCTACACCTTTTGTTGTGTTTATTGCTATTTCTTTGCCTGCATTCCTTACTTTTGCCTCAACAAACCTCCATCACGAGGTTCAATGTGACCATAGATTTGACCTCTTCAGGCTCCCAATTGAGCTCACCTATGCATGCTTTTGCTTACTGTATGCTTCTTCAAGGATGCTTTGATCTACTGTCTCATTGGAGACCACAAGGTGCCAAACATGTCAAATCCCAAATGCCTCCACTCCTTTCCCATCTTCTATGAGAAACACACAAGTACTGTGACATGAAAAATTGATATCTTTCATTTTCAATTTTGTACATATTTTGATGGTTTTTCAATGGTAATAAGGTGGAAACTTGTCCAAGAAGATTGTGGCGCCCACAATGGAATAACGGTGTGGTGATGCGGCGGCTTGGCGGCTACCCTGATAATAGCATTCTATCTTCAAATATAATGGTTTTACTTGATTTAGGGTGCACACATTGTAAATGCCACAAGTATGCTTGATAAATACTTTGGTATGGTAGATAGGCTAGTGATGTGGAAAAAAAAGTGGGCCTTCATGCTCACATGGATTTTAATTGTATTATTAATATAGTATTCACTCCATAAGGCTACAAGTTGGGGAGTGTGGAAGGCATGTGGAGGAGTGTGTGTAGGTGCATAATCGGGAAAATTTCTTCTAGAATGCCTACATGGAAGAGGAGAATTCCGCCATGTGTAAGTGGGATCTCCACCTACATGCCACTTAGACTTGGCTATTATCTCATCACACTTTCAAAGTCAAAAAGTCTTCAATTTAATAATCAATAGAAGACTTAGCCTAAGAGGACAATTGATGGTGACATCTACCCTTATGTCACTGAAGCGTTGAAGATTTTTATGTTGTCATTTGTAACAATGGAAGAGAGGGTGGTTCTCCACCTATAAAAGGAGCCCTCCTCTCCCTTTCAAAGGAAGGAATGAAGCCTCCTCAATTGAGCATTTTGGGTCATTGCCATTCTCTTATCTTCAAACCCTTATTCAAACACTCTCTTTATACTTGAATATCTTATTTAGCATTAGCTCTTCATGCTTAACCCAATTTTGGACCTCTTTGATGATTCATGATAAGTGGGATAAGGCGTTATTATCTTGGTGGGCCTGTGACTTCTCAAGGTAGCCCTTGCCTTATTGTCACCCTCCTTTGGAGGTACCAATGGTTTTAGCGGTAATGAGCATGTGGAAAGACTTTGGGGACCATAGGTAAATCTTTACGATTGTCCGCTGAGCAATGTTAACCCTTACCCTCTAGCTTGAATCATGAAGGAGATGAAAGGCCAGAGGCTATGTGAAAATTGAGGTTTCATGCAAAGAGAGGGAAGTGCAATTTTTGTGGTCTAATACCCAAATTTCAACTGGTAATTACTCATCACTTGAATGTTGGTTTCTAAAATTGATCATATGGATAGGAAGCTCTTTATATGCTCTTTCCACTCATGTAACTAATTTCTTAATCCTTCACTTCATTGATGATCAGAATTTCTCCCAAAGTTGCTAGCTTTTATGCAAATTTTGGCAGTTTTATAGTCTTATAGTAAAATGCTCATAACTTTTCGCTCGGTTGCCTGTTTTTGAAAGTTTTTATATAGGCGCGAATCTCTGTTTAAGATCTACATAAATATATAATCCCCTTTTATATAGTCTATGTGGATTTAAAATCACAATTCTCTGTGTATCTCTATTTTTATAGACTTTATGCCATTATTTCTTCTTAAATAATGATTAATTCCTCTTAATCTCTTATCAAAAAGCAAAGCTCATGTGTCTTATTATCTTGTAAGTGATTGCTATATTCTTTTACTTTAAGATGTTCCATCCAAATCGCCCAATTCGAAAGGATGAACCTTACCAACATTCCCCATATGTTTCCGTTCACATAATCCTGAGTCGGAAGATTTTCTTCCAACAAAGAATTGCCCTCTTGTTTGGAGCTGCAAGACTAGCAGAAATTCTTGCTTCTCTTGAGCCTTTCATCTTTCCTTCCATGAGTTATGATCTCACCTTTGATGTGTTTATCTTTATCTTAACCTAGGAAGAGAAAGGGAGGTGAGGGGGCTGTGAGGTTTCATACAAGTGTGTTTTGATTCTAAGAAGTGACCGAAGTCAAAACCCCAACTTTGTGTCACATCTTATGGTGGAGACGGCGGGTAGGTTTTACTTAGAATTATTCTATTTTAACCTCAAGGTCCCACATAATTAAAGAAAAGTTATTTTGAAATAAGTAAATTTCTCTTGTTTCTACTCATCTTTTGGTGCAAGATGTTCAACATTCCGGTGTTCCAAGGATCGGAAAGAGAAGACCCGGGGAGTTATCTCCGAGAGTTTAACCGAGCATGCCGCTTTGACAGGTTGGTCTATGAAGGAGAGGGCAGAAATGCTTCCAGATTTCTTGGAGGGTGTGGCCTTAGCTTGGCATGAGGCTTTGCCAGAGGAGTCCAAGAATGATTGGGAAAGGTTGACCAAAGCAATGGAGAGATTTGGGACAGTGGAGTCACCAAATGCTATACTATTGCAATTGGATCAGATTTTCCAAAAGGAAGGAGAGTCAATTTCTGCCTTTTTAGTGAGGTATGAAGCCTTGTTCATCAAATATCAACAAGCTGCTTTACATGTTGTTGCTTCTTCGTTTTCACCTTCTATGGGAGATTCAAAGAGTTCTTTAGCAATGGAGCATCTTAAGATGAGTAAGTTTATCATGGCTTTCGATCCCCGCTTGTATGGAAAAGTTCTTACCAAAGATCCCACTAATTTTAAAGAGGATCTTTGTATTGCTTTGAAGAAGGAGGCCACTCTTCATATTGAGTCCACATTCCAATCTTCTCCGAAAGTTCCGACCCCACCACGAGTAGAGATATCCTCAACATCTCAAGTACAAGCTCTATCCTTGGATCATAACAACATATGGCAGAATTTGCTGATTTGAGGTTACACTTAGTCAACCCAAGGCCACCTAATAGAGTTCCACAAGTTGAGGATAAACCTAGAGATAGAAGTAGTGTCACATGCTATGAATGTCAAGAGAAGGGACACTATCGCACTGAGTGTCCAAAATTGAGAAAAAGAGAGGATAAAAGTTTAGCACTTTTAGAGGAAACATGCTCAGAAGAAGAAGAGGAAACATTGATGCCATTAATGGCAAAAAGGGGTCGTAAAACTAGGAGCCAAGAAGAAGAAGAACAAGAAGATAAATCTGAAGAAGAGGAGAAAAATAAGAAGAAGAAGAAGTCATCTAGGAGAAAAATTGGACAATCTGACCTTCCTCTTGGACAAGGATCTCTTAGTTATGACCTCTAAATAGATCTTAGGGAGAAAATGGCACAAATCACATTTGGGCAACTTCTGGCACTCTCTCCAAAGCTCAAAAAGGAGTGGGGTAAGCTAGCTAGCACAAGGGAATGTAAGAAAAAGAAGAAGAGGGATAATGGGACTCCTATGGCTCAAAAGGTGGATATTGATGTAGGAGATGATGTGCCTGTGATTGATGTCATCATTGAGGGGCAAACAATTTCTAATTCATACATTGATGGAGGTACGTCAATCAATGTCATGAGTGAAAAAACAATGAAAGATGCCAATTTAAAGTTGTCTTCTACTAACTCTCCCTATCGCATCAAGCTTGTTGATAATACTAGGGTAAAAACCTTAGGAATTGTCATGAATTTGGGAGTGGATGTATGTGGTATTTCTGTGCCTACAACTTTCGAGATCATTCCTACAAAGCCTAATGCTAGGGCTTACCCATTGATATTGGGTAGACCAGAAGGCAATTCAAAAGTGGGAGACAGGTGACATCAAGAGTCATCCTCGCAAGAAAGTGGTAAGAGGTGAACCTTCAACTTCCAAAAGTTCAGAAGAATCATCCGATGAAGAGGAGACAAGTGGTAGCTCCGAGGAAATTGTATTCAGTGTGTGATGGATACTCTGGATACTTTCAAATCCGGATTTGTGAAGAAGATCAAAGGAAAACCTCATTTACCACCCCTTGGGGAGTGTATTCCTATAGGGTGATGCCATTTGGCTTGACCAATGCACTAGCAACTTTTCAATGCTTCACGAGTCAGGTATTTGCACTTTACTTGGGAAAGTTTATAAGGGTCTTTTTGGATGATTTTTGCATTTATTCAAGCCGCATAGATCACTTGGAAAAGTTGAGGTTGGCCTTGCAAAGTATTGATGATGCAAAAGGGTGTCTTAATCCTGGAAAATGCCGCTTGGCATGAAGGAAGGTGGTTCTCTGGGGACATGTTATCTCAGAAGAAGGCATAGAGATGGATCCTAAGAAGGTACAGGAAATTGTGGCCCTCCCACCACCTACCAATAAAAGGGAGGTAAGAATGATATTGGGTAAAACAAATTATTACCACAACGCTTTGTTGACATGTTCTCTGAGAAGATGTATCCTATAAATCTGTTGACAAAAAAGAATGTTTCTTTCCAATGGAGACCCGATCAAATTCAATCTTTTTATTTGCTCAAGGAATGTATGAGTCAAAGTCTAATTGTGCATCCTCCTGGGGGGAGGACTTTTATGTGAACCCAAGTGTCTCATCACATTCAGTGGGTGCTATACTCTTGCAAAAGGGAGATCAAGGGCGTATGCAACCAGTGTATTATGCAAGCCAACAACTCACTGATGCCGAGGAGAGGTGGTATGGTGAAATGGAGAAAGGTGGTTTGTCTCTTATTTTTGTAGTAAAGAAGTTCAGGTCCTACTTTGTTACGTCGCCCTTTTTTCTTCCTCACATCTCAACCTTCTTTACAATTCTTGGTCTGCAAACCCAATCCTGTGATGAAAAAAAGAAGAGGGAGAGGAGACACACACACAAGAGCAAACCCTAATGTATATTGCAAACCCTAACCATAGAGGAAAGCCATCTCCCTTCTCACACAATGCATAAAGCCATAATCCATAATCTACAACACACTACTTGTGTTGTGTCTACACACAGTTAACCCTAGCTAATGTCCACACACTATGACCAGCTGGACGCAGTCATTTATGTCTCACACATGTTACTACCTAACATGCCAGCACATAGTGCAATTGGCACAAGCTGACATCGAGCTTGAATCTCAACAGCCCCTCTCAAGCTCATGATATACTTCCATAGATGAAGATGTAGATGAGATTGGGCTATCAAAGCTCTCAACACTCCCCCTCAAGCTCATCCCATGTACTCCCAACATAGTATGGAAGTACTCAAACTTCTCCCTGCTAAGTGGCTTTGTAAAGATGTCGGCCACCTTCTCTTCAATCTTCACATACTGCAAATCCACTGTACCATCCAACACTTTCTCTCTGACAAAATGATAGTGGACCTCTATATGTTTGGTCCGCGCGCATGAAAAACTAGATTCTTGGCCAACTGTATGCTGCTCATGTTGTCACAACGAATGACAACCCTGACATCAATAGGGTCACCCAAATCCGTCAAGAGACTCTTTAACCATACTCCTTCACATGTGGCTGCACCCCTGTATTCAGCCTCCTCTGTACTAGATAAAGCAACAGTAGGTTGCTTCTTACTACTCCAACTCACCACTGCACTTCCAAATGTAAAGGCATAACCACTAGTAGACCTCTTCTCATACGAGCTACCTACCTAATTTGCATCTATGTAGCCATGTACATCCAAGCCTTTACCATGCTCATAAAGAAGACCATAATGTGCAGTGGTCTTTACATATCGCATAATGCGTCTCACTGCATCCAAATGAGGTTTTTCTGGGGCTTTGCATAAATTCGCTTACTAGACCCACAGCATAACTGAGATTCGGGCGTGTGATAGTCATGTAAATAAGACTGCCAAACCATCTTTCTATACATATATGGATCATCCATCTCTTCACAAAAACAGCCCGCAGCTTCATATTCTGCTCCAAAGGTGTACTCATTGGCTTACACCCTGTCATTCCCATATTTTGCCAACATATCGAATGCATATTGACGTTGCACTAATCGTGTACCTGCATGGTCTTTGATTACTTCAATCCCAAGAAAATATCTCAATTCGCCCAAGTCTTTCATGTCAAACTACCCACTCAATGCCTTCTTCACATCCATAACATCTATAGCATGAACTCCTGTCACAATCAAGTCATCCACATAGATGACAAGTAAGACAATCCCATGATCTATTTTCTTCACATAGAGTGAAGAATTTGCTGAAGAAACCTGAAATCCAAGGGAGATAAGATATCGTCTTATCTTATCACTCCAAGCACGAGGTGCTTGGAGTGATAAGATATCGCCTTATCTTATCACTCCAAGCACGAGGTGCTTGCTTCAAACCATATAATGCTTTCTTTAATCTACATACATGAGTGGGATACCTCGGGTGTACATATCCTTCAGGCTGTGCCATATAAACTTCCTCTTGTAAATCACCATTTAGAAATGCATTTTCACATCCATTTGATGCATTTCCCAACCATTTGCTATAGCCATAGCAATGACTGCTCTCATTGTTTCCATATTTGCAACTCGACTAAATGTTTCATCATAGTCCAAGCTTTGGGTTTGTGCATAACCCTTCGCTACCAAAATTGCGCTTTATGGCGCTCATCAATGGAACCATCTGATTTGCATTTCACCTTATAAACCCATTTGCAACTAATGACATTTTTTCCTTGTGATAAGGCAACCAAATCCCCTGTTTCATTATGAACTAATGCGTCCATCTCAACATCCACTGCCTTCTCCCATACATGCTTCCCAATAGCTTCTGTATAGCATGTAGATTCCACATGCTTCACCAAAGAGGTCATATATGCGTAATGCATAGCAAAGTCACGATATGTCAACCTTACAACTAGATACCTGACCCTTTTGGATCTCTGTAATGCATGCGGATCACTCTGAACACCTATCACTCTAGCATGTGGGGACACATCTATCCTGCCTTGCACACCAGGTGTGCGTAAACCGGATATGCCAAGTTCCTCATCCAAACTTTCTGAACTTGACGACTTATAACGTGTAATGCCAATTCCTTCAACCTTCTTTTTTCCTTTATCCACAGCACTACTCCCAGTGCTCACACTCTCATGTCTTAAGCATCCTGACCATGGACGTATAGTGCTACTCTCAGACTCTACTGGCCCAGACATAGAAATAGAACTTGCTTGTGGCAAGTTCACATGCACATCAGCATCAATGGAATCAAGGACACCCTCATTCTTTGCTTTGTACCAACTAGCAAGTTCATCAAACACCACATCTCGTGAGATAACCACTTTCCTAGTTTGTGGATTGTAACATTTATATGCCTTGCGATCCTGTGCATACCCAACAAACACACACTTTTCTGTCTTAGGATCCAACTTTCTCCTTCTCTCGTCAGGCACATGTACATAAGCTATGCAACCAAACATTTTGAGGTGTCCACTGTCTGGCCTAAAACCTGTAAGCCGCATCTCTAGCGTACTTCCATGTATGGCTACTATGGGTGTCTTATTAAGTACATACACTGATATGGCACATGCTTCTGCCCAATAATAGTCCGGCATGCTCTTTTCATTGAGTATCGCCCTGCCCACATCACAAATGACTCTATTCTTTCTCTCAGCAACACCATTTTACTGAGGTGTGTACCTAAAAGTTAACTACCTTCTTATGCCATGCTTTTGCAAATTCTCAAAAGCATGTGAGGTGTATTCACGACCTCCATCTGTC
This sequence comes from Cibotium barometz, assembly GCF_041138505.1. Taxonomy (NCBI): domain Eukaryota; kingdom Viridiplantae; phylum Streptophyta; class Polypodiopsida; order Cyatheales; family Cibotiaceae; genus Cibotium; species Cibotium barometz. The sequence goes on from NC_141094.1 coordinate 36,015,628, forward strand.
CTCAAACACTTTATCCAAGAGCTATATTGCTTCTCTACAAAAGCTTTGAAGTCCATAAACTTTCCCAACACTTCACTTTTCTCTCTGAGAAAGTAAATCCAAGTCATTCTGTTGAAATCATCAATGAATGTCACATAATACAAGCTGCCTTTAATGGATGGGTTTTGTGGAGGACCCCATACATCGCTATTATGGACTATCTCAAGTGGCTTGCTACTCATGTTACCTTCTTTAGGAAACTGCAACCTTGCTTGCTTTCCAAACTGGCAAGCATCACAGACATGCATATTCCCATCATACTTGAATCTAGGAAGCCCACTAACAATCTCTTGCCTCCATGTTCTTTAACCTTTGTATGTTCACATGTCCAATCCTTTTATGCCACATGTCAATGTGCTATACCACATTTTGGCTTTTAGAGAACATGGTTAATTTCAACTCAGGAATCCCAGCATCCAACTTAAATAACCTGCCTTCTTGCCTTTGGCAATGACTCTACATCCATTTTTGAAATCCTCAATGAAGCAACCATGCTCGTTGAAACGAACCTGTAAACCCTGTTCAACCATTTGACCAACTAAGGTCAAAATTTTTGTAATAGAAGGCACATACAAGACATCTACCATAGACTTTGTTTCACCATTGTGCATAACCAATGGTACACTTCCAACATGTGTGATAGCATGTTGGGTATCATCTCCTGTCTCCACATAGCCTTTCACATCCATAAGCTTCATATGTTTTAACCATTCGCCATGACAAGTCATATGGTTTGATGCTCCAGAGTCCATATACCAAGTGTCATCACTTTCACCATTTGTCATCATAGATCCCACAACATGTCTCATGGTGGCAAACAAGTGATTTGCGCTGCCATCATTACTGCTTGATGCATAATTTCCACCACTTGCATAATTTCCACCATGTTATGCTTAATGTCCACCATGTTGTGCTCTACCCCCTCTCAATTCATTTTGTTTGCGGAAACAATCACGTGACATATGACCAAATTTCCCACAGTAATGGCATTCCACATTTTGCATAGATGTTTGTTAGCTTTGCCAACGTCCTCTACCACGAGGATTACCTCTGCCTCTCTGAGATGTATATCCACGACCACCTCTAGCACCATATGTAGAGTGAAAATTCTGTTGTGGTGACCTATCCTACCATCCATGACCATTACCACGACCACATGATGCAAATCTCCCCCTGCCTCTAAATCCCCTTTGTGAATAGAAAGCCTGATTTCTGCCATTATCATCATGGCTAGTAGATGCGTCATGAAAAGAGTCACTGAGTTTGATTTCCTCAACAAGAAGCAAGAGTGAAACCAACTCATCAAAATCTTGTAAACCTGTACTCCGAACTGAGATAGATGTATCAAAAGACTTGTACTCCTTACCAAGACCACTCAAGGTAATGTCTACCAAATCATCATCAGGCATGGAGGCATTGATTGTTGCCAATACATCTGCATACTTCTTTATTTCTTGTACACAATCATGGATGCTCCTTCCTTTTTGTTTCACATTATGAATCTATTGTCTCAATTGAGACTTGCGAGCACTAGTGTCTGTATCAAATAGCTTTACCAATGTATCCCATGCATTATTCGAATTCTCAACATCATGTATATGTATGAGTATAGCATCCGAGATACATATAGACAAGTAATGCAAAACTTTGTATGCTCTCTCTGACCATTGCTTATGAGCTACAACCTATTGCTTTGTAGGTTGTCGGGGTAGTTTTGCCGGCTCTAGCTCCACACCTGTAACAAGGTTCCAAAAACCTTTTCTCTTTAGAAAGCTTTTGATCCTGTACTTCCATGCCTGGAAATTCTTCCTATCCAACTTTTCACCCACAATCTATACTGGGTTGTCTGACATATTTGCTCAATGCAAATGCACCTTTTGCACACGTCCAATTCTGTAAATGAGCCTTCCTTAGCTCAACCACACTCTAATAAGTGTTCCAGATACTCCAAAGTACTCAACAAACTTTACTTTTGATGTAGAAAAACAAATTGATTGCATCCAAACAAATTGATTGCATCCAAAATGAACTAGCATACGCAGTCCAAGGTACCCTCTTTTGGCGCGCCTTCCAAGACTACAAATTGCAATGTATTAGTTCAATAACGTGTGAATAACTTGCATTGATACCTAAAAAAGCTCAATGTTGCATATCAACACCAACCAAGGTGCGTACATACCAAATTTGTCAAATCCCCTTCTCTGTTTTGAGAAAAACCAGTAAAACCAAAAAAGACCAGTAGTAAAATTGCTCTAATTCCTTTGATTCTTCTCCAAATGAGACACCAGGCATTCATTAGCTTAGCATTGATGTCTAATAACTCCATATAAAAGGAATTAGACCAATTCTTTAAGTTGAGGGAGTAAAATTAGCCGATTAATCACCCTCTATTTCACTAATCATAGTAGACAGCCTGTTTAATCAGCTCATAATTAGCTCCATAATGCATAATTACTTCAACCAATAATATAGCATCCTTCTCAAGTGTATGTACCACACAACTGTAAGAAGATTTTGGAATTTATCAACTACAAGACTTGAATTTTGGCATCCACCTAGCAAAAAGATGAAAAACTGCTATGTTTCTTATAGACAATCTGCACTGCCTGCTCTTCCTGAGGAAGATTTGGTTGTTTGTTGTGGTATTTGAGAGCATATACAATTGCCTAACACTCCAAGGCATGTGCACAATCCATCAATTGAGTGATTTTTACAAAAAACTTGCTGTAATTTCATCCACAATGGACCCTTTTTCTCTGTTTTTGTGAAGGCTTCAAACTAGTGATTTTTCACTCACATAAATGCATCAACTTTGCTCCAAATTCAATGTAGGGATTGCACATGAGTTTCCAATACATTAATCCTTATCACATACATGTTCCTTTGCCAGATTGCATCCATTTGCACATTACATCACTGCTTTCAAGCTCCAATGAAAGCTTGCAAAAACCAAAATTTTCTTTTGCTTTGGGCAACCCTTATTTGCCTTGTTTGTAATTGAATCACCTGCAATCCGCTCAAGGGTGTTTAGTAGTCCTTACCCGGTAGGCCAAGCTCTCAGATTTAATGGAAATCAGTGTGCTCCAAGCTTCACATCATCAATGGCAAGCTTCACAGCTTTTCTTCATAGTTTCTTCTCCCGCTTCTCTCACTCACTCATAAACCCTAATAGAGAGCACCAGGCTCTGATACCATGATGAAAAATAGGTAGAGGGAGAGGAGACACACACATAGGAGCAAACCCTAATGTATATTTCAAACCCTAACCATAGAGGGAAGCCATCTCCCTTCTCACACAATGCACAAAGCCATAATCCATAATCTACAACACATCACTTGTCGTGTGTCCACACACAGTTAACCCTAGCTAATGTCCACACACTATAACCAACTGGACACAGTCACTTATGTCTCACACATGTTACTACCTAACATTCCAGCACATAGTGCAACTGGCACAAGGTGACATCGAGCTTGAATCTCAACATCATGCAGGAGGGAAGTTTGCAAAGTGGATTTGTGAGCTTCAAGAATTCTCTTTCACTTTTATTACAGAAAACACCACTAGGGCCTCTCTTGCAGATTTGCTTACAAGGAAGGAAGAGGAAGAAGGAACAAGAAAAAAGGAAGAAGTATATGAAGATTTGGAAACACCACCAACTACTTTAACTATGCAGTTTGATGGAGTCTTTAGCTCTTCCAGGCAATGTGGGACTGGGGGGATAGTTTTATTTGATCTAGAAGGAAAAGGGGTATGAGCCAAGGGTAGGGAATTTCCAAAGGCTATATCAAATAATGTGGCTGAGTACAATGCATTAATTTGGGGATTAGAAAATTGCATAAAAGATTGAATTAAAGAGGTAGAGGTTAAAGGGGATTCGCAATTGGTCATCATCCGACAAATGAAAGGGGAATATAAGGCAAGGAGTTTTAATCTCCAAGAATTGTATAAAAGGGCAATGGAGTTAAAAGAAGCTTTTGAGTTTTGTAAATTTGTGCATGTTAACAGGAAGGATAATCAAAAGGCTGATGAATTGGCTACTAAAACTTTGACTTCTTTCAGAGTATCTATTCTTGCATTAATGGATACTGGTTGGCCTAAGATCCAAGATGTTCAACACTATTTAGATACAGGATACTTCCCTCCTGGATTGAATCCTCAACAAAAGCAAAGGCTTACAAGGAAAGCTCATCCTTACACAATTCTAGGGAATGTTCTTTATAAGCAAGGTAAGGATAAGATTCTTAGGAGGGTAGTGAGCCTGGAAGAATCTAAAAGGATTATGAAATTATGTCATGAATGTTCAGGTCACTATGCCTCACCCCCACCACAACTCGGGAGGATCCTTAACACAGGTTATTATTGGTCTTGACTCAGCAAAGATGTCTATGAGTGGTGTAGAAGCTGTGAAGTATGCCAGGCATATGGGAATAAGCAATTGGTTCGTGGACCTTAAACCCTATCCCAGTATATGGTCCATTTGAAAGGTAGGGATTAGATTTTGTGGGCCAACTTCCTCGTTCCTCACATGGAAAGTATTACATATTGGTGGCCATATATTATGCAACAAGGTGGGCAGAAGCAAAGGCCATGGTCAATAATAAAGCAGTGACTGTGGCATCCTTTCTCAGGGAATACATGTGCCCGATTTGGGTGTCCATTAGAAATCCTTACAGATGGGGGGAGGTCTTTCAAGAATGACCTGATTGAAGCTTTGGTGCAGAAATTAAAAATAAAGCATGCTATTTCAACTCCCTATTATCCTCAATGTAGTGGTTTAGTAGAAAAAACTAATGGATTTCTTTGTGAATCTTTGTCTAAGCTAGTGGATACTATGAAGAGAAAGTGCATTTTCCAGAGGTCCTATGGGCCTATAGGACAACTCACAAAATCTCTCTTGGTTTCACACCTTTTCAGTTAGTTTATGGAATGGAGGCTATTTTGCCAATAGAATTGGAAATCACAAGCCTTCGCACATCTCTTGCACGCTTGAATAATGAAGAAGAAACCGTCATGCCCAATGCCTAGTATAACTGGAGACCTTGGATGAGAGGCGACTTCAGGCACTTCAAAATTTGGAGGCTGCACAATAATGGCGCAAGGCAAGACATGACACTCTCACGAAGAAGAAGAAGAAGCCAAAACTCAAGCAAGGAAGCTTAGTCCATGAGGTATGATGGCCGTGTGGAGAAACCACTAGATAAGAAGCTTGTTCGAAGGCCCCTTCAGGATAAAGCAAAAGTTCATAAAATAACACCTATCTTCTAGAGGATGCAAGTGGCGAGGAGGTTTCGGGACGTGCCAATGAGTACCGGCTAAAGATATTTTACTCTCGAGCACCATGGCCAGCAGACCCCCAAGACAAGCATGGAGGATGTGCTAGGGGGGGAAAGATGTGACATGAAAAATTGATATCTTTCATTTTCAATTTTGTACATATTTTTATGGTTTCTCAATCGTGATAAGGTGGAAACTTGCCCAAGAAGATTGCGGTGCCCACAATGGAATAACGGCATGGTGATGCGGCGGCTTGGCGACTACCCTGATAACATTCTATCTTCAAATATAATGGTTTTACTTGATTTAGGGTGCACACATTGTAAATGCCACAAGTATGCTTGATAAATACTTTGGTATGGTAGATAGGCTAGTGATGTGGAAAATAAAAGTGGGCCTTCATACTCACATGGATTTTAACTGTATTATTAATATAGTATTCACCATAAGGCTACAAGTTGGGGAGTGTGGAAGGCATGTGGAGGAGTGTGTGCAGGTGCATAATTGGGAAAGATTTTTCTAAAATGCCTACATGGAAGAGGAGAATTCCGCCATGTGTAAGTGGGATCTCCACCTACATGCCACTTAGACTTGGCTATTATCTCATCACACTTTCAAAGTCAAAAAGTCTTCAATTTAATAATCAATAGAAGACTTAGGACAATTGATGGTGGCATCTAAAGGGTTGAAGATTTTTATGTTGTAATTTGTAACAATGGAAGAGAGAGTGATTCTCCACCTATAAAAGGAGACCTCCTCTTCCTTTTAAAGGAAGGAATGAAGCCTCCTCAATTGAGCATTTTGTGTCATTGCCATTCTCTTATCTTCAAACCCTTATTCAAACACTCTCCTTACATGTGAATGTCTCATTTAGCATTAGATCCTCATGCTTAACCCAATTTTGGACCTCTTTGATGATTCATTATAAGTGGGATAAGGAGTTATTATCTTGGTAGGCCTGTGACTTCTCAAGGTAGCCCTTGCCTTATTGCCACCCTTCCTTGGAGGTACCAATGGTTTTAGTGGTAAGGAGCATGTGGAAAGACTTTGGGGACCATAGGTAAATCTTTACGATTGTCCGCTAAGCAACGTTAACCCTTACCCTCTAGGTTGAATCATGAAGGAGATGAAAGGCAAGAGGCTATGTGAAAATTGAGGTTTCATACAAAGAGAGGGAAGTGCAGTTTTTGTGGTCTAATACCCAAATTTCAATCGGTAATTACTCATCACTCGGGTATTGGTTTCTAAAATTTATCATATGGCTAGGAATATCTTTATATGCTCTTTCCACTCATGTAACTAAATTCTTAATCCTTTACTTCATTGATGATCAGAATTTCTCCCAAAGTTGCTAACTTTTAGGGGCAGTTTTATAGTCTTGTAGTAAAATGCTCATAACTTTTCGCTCAGTTGCCCGTTTTTTAAAGTTTTTATATAGACGCGAAGCTCGCTTCAAGCTTTACGTACCTATGTTATCCTATTTTGTACAAGCTATATGGATTTAAAATTGTAATTCTCTGAGTATCTATTTTTATAGACTTTTGGCCATTATTTCTTCTTAATAATGATTAATTCCTCTTAATCTCTTATCAAAAAGCAAATCCCATGTGTCTTATCCTCTTGTAAGTGATTGCTATATTCTTTCACTTTAAGATGTTCCATCCAAATTGCCCAATTCGAACGGATGAACCTTACCAACATTCCCCGTATGCTTCCATTCACATAATCCTGAGTTGGAAATTTTCTTCCAACAAAGAATTTCCCTCTTGTTTGGAGCTGCAAGACAGGCAGAAATTCTTGCTTCTCCTGAGCCTTTCATCTTTCCTTCAATGAATTATGATCTCACCTTTGATGTGTTTATCTTTATCCTCTTAACCTAGGGAGAGAAAGGGAGGTGAGGAGGCTGTGAGGTTTCATACAAGTGTGTTTTGATTCTAAGAAGTGACCGAAGTCAAAACCCCAACTTTGTGTCACAATACATTCTCCTCTTGATACACACACATGGACTCCCAAATGAGCCCATAAACTTGCCTATCCTCATAGGCAAGCAACCATGCACCGTCAACCTCTTTGCCCAAATGCAAAGAGCCATAGGATTCAAAAATCCCAACATAGAAACCCTTCTCAATATGAGCAATCTCTCATGCTCAAACAAAAAAATTAATGAGATAGAACTCACAAAACCAACCTTGTTGACACACATGGACTCCCAAATGAGCCCATAAACTTGCCTATCCTCATAGGCAAGCAACCATGCACCGTCAACCTCTTTGCCCAAATGCAAAGAACCATAGGATTCAAAAATCCCAACATAGAAACCCTTCTCAATATGAGCAATCTCTCATGCTCAAACCAAAAAATTAATGAGATAGAACTCACAAAACCAACCTTGTTGACACACCTTTATCTCCTTACCAACTTCCTTATTGACACCGAAGACTCTATAGCCTTCATATTTTTCTTGAAATCTCTATTTTTAGCTTCCATGGCAGCACCATAATCTCCAAATCTCCATGAGAAGCTTCCAAGACTCCAAATGCAATCCATAATGATGAGTGTGCATAATTTTCTCATAATAAAAATGCTAAAATAGATAATATGCTTAATCAAATGAGCACATAACCAAGAAAACTATACATAGATATTCACCAAGAGCCCACCCTAGCTCTCATACCATGTTAACAATCTTAATATGGGATTTATCATGGTGATAGAGACAAAAGATTAAGCATAATATTAAGGTGGGTTATACCACACTAAAAACTCCATCACTAGAGAGAGAGAGAGAGATAGATTTCACACTCAACACAAGATCTCTATTGCATTCCCCAATGAACCATATAATGATATAGGCCTTCTAGCCTTATCCCACTTTACACATCATCGTGTCATGTGGCAACTCCTTTTCCACTTGTGAGATCCCACTGCCCCCTCTGCGCACCGGATTCCCGGATGGTAGCAGGCGTAAGTAGCTTTCTCTTGCGCAGGAGGGCAAGGTTTCTATCTCCGGGCCTCACCCCTCGAATGTTCGAGCACGAGACTAAGCTGGTGGTCATTCCGAAAACCGAAACTGGGAAAATTTTCCCTACCCGAAAAATGGGGACGATTCCACCATTTTTATTTTCTTAACGAATTTATCTACTAACGAGGTCAAGATACTGAACTAGCCTTCATCTAATTAAATCAGATAGAAGAAAAACTATTACAGACTTAACTTGAAGGAATCAACGCTTTTTTCCTAATTGAATCAGACTTAACTTTTAAAGAAATCAATGCTTTTTTTCTAATTAAATCAGGCACATCAGTTGTTCTATTCATCAGAGAAGTCTTCAGGCTTTTAATTAACTACTCGAGTTCTAAGCGTATTCCTTTTGTCAATTTTATTATTAAAACTCTACTGATTCTAGCCTAACCCCATGCGGCCCATGGGTTAGCCACCGCCCAACCACTGGAATTGGTAGAACTAGACAAGTACTCACCCACCCATAATTGAATGCCTTTCTTAACTTTTGCTTTACAATATAGATACGCACACACTCCTCTTTAAACTTTAACTTTTAAAACAATCCATTGATAAACAATTATTGGTTACAGATGTCGTAACTCAAAATTTCCATTCAATCCTTGTTTCTCACAAAACAGTATCACTCTCGACTCTCCGTTGAGACCAGCAAGTCAGCAACGAGATCCAGTAATAGATTACAATAATTTTCTCGTCATCATACATATATATATCTTCCATGATATACGCATGGGGGTCCTAAGCATCGCGAGCTAGTGCATCGCCTGGTAAGAACTCTCCAAGATCCTCCTTAGGTGTCCTGGCACTTCACTCATGGACCGCTTCGTCGGCCCTCGCCCATCGTACCGGAAGCACACCATTTTTCTCGTCATCATATATATATATATCTTCCATGACATATGCATGGGTGTCCTAAGCACTGCGAGCCCATGCATCGCCTCGTCAGAACCCTCCAAGATCCTCCTTAAGTGTCCAGGCACTTCACTCATGGACCGCTTCATCGGCCCTCGCCCATCGTACCGGAAGCACACCATTTTTCACCATACCCAGGCTATGATGACCCCTGGATCGAAGCCATTTTTAGCAATTTTTAGGTTTAAATAGGGTCAATTGTGGTTATTTTAGGTGCATTTTCATGGTATAAAGCATATGTGTGGAATGTCATAATATTTGCATGCATCATGATTGTCGATGTTGTCCATTGGTGTAAGCACATTGCATGGGAATGGTGACGATTAATATTATTTTGTACATAAAGAGGAGGTTGTATGTAAGTGGGTAGAGAGAAGAGAGAGATCGAGGGGAAGAGAACGAGGGTTAGTATGGTTAGGAGGGAATGCAATTTTGTAGACCTTAATGTGGTTATAGATGAAAAAATTCCAAATTAAAAAATTGGAGGGGTGGGTAGTTTTAGCACCCGTTGGTACCCACCAACTTCTTGAGAGAAAAGAAGAGAGAGAGAGAGAAAACGGTTCTTTCTCTGGCTGGCGTGGAGAACACAAGGAGGAGGAGGAGGAGGTAAGCCCGTTTTTATTTGTTTGTTGGTTAATTTATGTGTGTGAACTCTGCACGTAAAGATAGAGAGAGAGGCGTAAGCACATGAGAGAAGGGCTTGCATAAGCACATGAGAGATGGGCCTGCGCATTACAGAGGTTGGGCCAACTGTGAAGGCACCTAGGCCTTGTGCTTATAAGGTAGCAGGCTGGCACACTTAGGTCGCCATGGCATTGCGCCTGGGCTGCCAGCGGAGCACAAAAGGGGTCGAGGCCATTGGAGTGGTTGCCGCCTGCGCATCACAAGGAGAAGGCGAGTTGGCCGCCTGCGCATCACAAGGTGGGGGCTACGTGAAGGCGAGAGAGGTTGGCGAGGGAGATGCCAAAACCCACGAAGAGGAAATGGCCGCACCACATGAAGGAGGTGCTGCCATGGCCAGGTAGCCCCGTGTTGAGCCTGCGCATCTGCACGAATTTGGGCCGGCTGGTGGATGGACCGAGCTCGTGTGCAAGAGAGAGGTGAAGTCGCCATGGCCAGGTGTTGGCCACCTGCGCAACACAGAGGGGGGCCGAGCCCCTGAGCTTGGAGTAGCCGGGTGGGCCGCCTACTGGAAATGAAGAGCGCCGTGGTCATGAGGCTAAATCCAACGTATAGGCTGGCCGCATGTGGTTGGCACTCATCTGCATGGAGGAGAGCCATTGACGAGCACTAGAGAACGTTGGATGGCTGGGCTGGAGGCTAAGGTTAAGTGCCATGCCCCTAAGGTGCTGGGAGCCTTGCGCATGAAGAGGCACATCATGTGTAGAGGTCTGGCAGCCTCGTTGGCCCACGTGCTCAAGGCCATTCGACAAGGGCCTTGGCTGTGCGCTTGAGGCCTTTGGCCTTGCATGCAAAGTAGGCCGAGCATGGTGCGCTTGGGGGCTGTGTGCCATGCGCCACTAGGAGGCCACGTGTATTGTGTGCATTGACGGGCTGTTGGAGCTGTCACTAGGTCGATCGACTTGGACCATGAGGGTTGGTTGGTTGGCCGATTGCTTGCCTATGCGATGGAAAGCAAGCCCGGCTATGCATGTGGCTTGGAGCAAGGCCAAGCATGAGGTCTTGGAGCCGACTCTAGCGCACATAGTAAGGGCCTTGGCCCAGCCTGCTATGGGGATGCTCATGGTGAGAGCGGACACGTAGGAGGCCGCATGGCCCAGAGGACAGAGCCTAGGCCGCATCTTGGAGCCGACTGGCATACACATGGGCAAGGTACCATTATGGAGAGCCTAACCGCACTAAAGTGGGATGCTCATGAAGATAGTAAGCATACACCTAGGAAGGCCACCCATGGTAGACTGAGAGAGAGAGAAAGAAATGTGTGTGAATGTGGGAGGTCTCCATGCTCTCATGGTAAAATGAGGAGAGAGAAGGTGAGGAACCATAGCAAGTAGAGGAGACATTGTGTGTGGGTAAAAGAAGAAGGAAAGAAGAGAGAGAGCAATATGACTACGCTATGTGTGTACATGCAAAATAGGAAAGAGAGAGAAAGAGATTTGATCACTTTGACATGGTGCATACTTAAAAGTAAAAGCATGAGAGTGTGAGAGAGTGTATAAGATTGTGTGCATTATTCTTGTGTTTGTGTTTCAGGAGGAGGAAGAGAAAGAAAGAAGAGAAAGAAAGAAGAAAGAGAAAGAAAGAAGAGAAAGAAGAGAGTTCATGAGAATAATGAGTAGAGAGAGAGAAGAAAGAAAGAAAGAGTTTTGAAGTGTGAAAAAGAGAGAGTGAAGAGTGGAGTGAAGTGAAGATTAGCCAAATGTTGAATGCAGTGATGCTGTTGTGCAAATTTGACTGAAATGTGGAAGTGTTGGAAATATCGGTTCTTTTTCATTAAACTATTGGAAACAATTTACACAAAACCATTTTGACATTAAATTTCTTTATTCAGTTTAGAATGGTGAAGTTATGTTTTGATGATCTGTTGGGTCGTAGTAGTTTGTTCTTTTCCATTTGTGTGTCTGTGTGGGTGTGTGTAAATAAAACATTGTAAATTATTTCATATAAAAAGATGTCTTTTCGGTGTGTGTTTCTAGGATTTAGGCTATGTGTGGTTATTATTTAGGACGCATTCACTGTTTTAGTGAGTATTTAGTGCGTTGGACTAGAGAGTAGGAAGGCAAGCCAGGCTAGTCAAGACCTAGGCAGGTTTTTGCCGCGTGAGCCGTCCTTTGAACACTCCCTGCCAGCTATTGTAATTGAACTCCCCTTAGAAAAATACATATACCAAATGCTCCCTCCAGCATTCTGGCGTAAGACAGTCCTTCAAGAAAACAGGGTTTCTATGCAAGTTTTAAGTTTTGATTTTCTTTTGAATACAATGAGTATATCTTAATTCCGTATCCCAAGACTTCTAGATCACAGTTCTAGATTCCCAAGCAGAATTCCTCGAATTCTGTAATCTTGATCCTCAGATCAAAATCAAAGGTCTCAATTTAATTTCAGATTCGGTGGGTGATTTTGATTGAATTTTTCTGAACTGGTCACATCGTCTTTTCTTGAAACTGACGAAGGAAATTAAGTCGTGGTCATAGTCTGATTCAGGGTTCAAGTTTGGAAAGGTTCTCCCTGAACTATCTTTCTCGAAGGGTAATATTTCAATTACTACTTTATTGAATTTCATTCATTGAGTATTTTGCTTAACTGAATTCAAAACTAAACACGTATTCCTATGAGGAATAAATTAATCATTTATCTAAAATTCCGACTTCGATAAATCTTCTGTATTTTCTCATTACCATCCTAGAGAATATGAAACAGTAGAATTTTCCTTCACAGAGTATTTACTTATTCATTTACCAATATTCATGGGATTTAAACAATGATTAAAGAGAACTCTCATTTTGATATTTAAAAAAATTTGTATGCATCTATTTATGCATAAAATCCAACTTCTATGGAAATAACACTTTTATATAAAAGAAAATCCTTTTATGCATAATAATCAATTTTGATGAAACTAACACTTTTATAATAAAAAATTTCTTTTATGCATAAAAATCCATTTTGATGAAAGTAACACTTTTATATTTAAAAAAAATCTTTTATGCATAAAAATCAATATTGATGAAAGTAACACTTTTATATTTAAAAAAATCTTTTATGCATCTATTTATGCATAAAAATCAATATTGATGACAGTAACACTTTTATAATAAAATAAATTCTTTTATGCATCTATTTATGCATAAAAATCAATATTGATGAAAGTAACACTTTTATAATTAAAAACTTTCTGTTATGCATAAAAATCAATATTGATGAAAGTAACACTTTTATAATTAAAAAAATTCTTTTATGCATCTATTTATGCATAAAAATCAATATTGATGAAAGTAACACTTTTATAATAAAAAATACCTTTATGAATCTATTTATGCATAAAAATTAATATTGGTGAAAGTAACACTTTTATAATAAAAAGAAAATATCCAATATGCATCTTTCTATGCATAGAATTTAAATCTAATTAAAATCAAAAATTCATTTTTTAGTATTTCCTTTGGTCCTTAGTCCACTCTTCATCTTATGTGAGTATTTACTCATTTTTGGGGAGATTTTCTTTATTTCTTCTATTTATCTCCTCCCTACATTTGAATGAATCTGATTGGTCCCTTAGAAGCTTAATTTAAAATTTTTCAAAAATCTGGACCCTTAGGATAAGGCCTTTTGAAGAGATTATAATTGATTTCTAATGCACCTTCTAAAAATCTTTTTGAACTTCTATTTTGGGGAAATTTGTTTTAATAAGAAGAGATATTTTTTCATCAAATATATTTAAAAACTGAATCATCTCTCTCTAGAAGATTTTCTCTCTCTAGGTCAAAACAGGTAGTAGAAACAAGATCTTTTATATTTCTAAAGAGGGATTTGATTACAAGGGAAGATACTGGACATCCTGAGGGGCTGGGGAGGAATCTTACGTTCTCTCCCACTTGAAAAACGTGAGATGTCCTCATCTCGCAAACTAGGGGTAATCCCGCAACAGTTCGGCTTCTTTCTCCAGGTGGCATCTTCAAAAAGATAGAACTTCCATTTGACCAAAAATTCTTTCAAAATTTTGTTCGTGAGAACCTTTTCTCGAACATCAAGGATTTCTTTAGGTTGGATAAAATTTCGACTTCGATAGATCTTCTGAATTTTCTCATTACCATCCTAGAGAATATGAAACAGTAGAATTTTCCTTCACAAAGTATTTACTTATTCATTTACCAATATTCATGGGATTTAAACAATTATTAAAGAGAACTCTCATTTTGATATTAAAAAAAATTTTGTATGCATCTATTTATGCATAAAATTCAACTTCTATGGAAATAACACTTTTTTATAAAAGAAAATCCTTTTATGCATCTATTTATGCATAAAAATCAATTTTGATGAAACTAACACTTTAATAATAATAAAACTCTTTTATGCATCTATTTCTACATAAAAATCCATTTTGATGAAAGTAACACTTTTATAATTAAAAAATTTTCTTTTATGCATAAAAATCAATATTGAAAAAAGTAACACTTTAATAATTAAAAAAAAATTTTATGCATCTATTTATGCACAAAAATCAATATTGATGAAAGTAACACTTTTATAATAGAAAAAAAATCTTTTATGCATCTATTTATGCATAAAAATCAATATTGATGAAAGTAACACTTTTATAATAAAAAAATCTTTTATGCATCTATTTATGCATATAAATCAATATTGATGAAAGTAACACTTTTATAATAAAAAAAATTCTTTTATGCATCTATTTATTCATAAAAATTAATATTGATGAAAGTAACACTTTTATTAAAAAAAACTTTTATGCATCTTTTTATGCATAAAAATCAATATTGATGAAAGTAACATTTTTATAATTAAAAAAATTCTTTTATGCATCTATTTATGCATAAAAATCAATATTGGTGAAAGTTACACTTTTATAATAAGAAAAAATATCCAATATGCATCTTCCTATGCATAGAATTTAAAACTAATGAAAATCACTCTTTTATAACTTAAAAAAATAACCAATATGCATCTTTCTATGCATAAAATTTAAATCTAATGAAAATCACTCTTTTATAATAATAAAAAAGATAACCAATATGCATCTTTCTATGCATAGAATTTAATTTTAATGGAAATAACACTTTTATAATAAAAATATTTCTACTATGCATTTTTCTATGCCTAGAATGAAAGTAACACTTTTAGAATACACAAACAGTGGGGATTACTCTTTTTGAATAATAAAAGATAAAACTTATTTCATAAAATTTAATAAAATTTTTCCATTACCTCCTTTGTATGGCTGACCATTTTTCAATTTTTCCTATCCTTAAGTCACTTAAAAATTATCCCCAAATGGTTTAAAATGATTCTAAACTAATCAATTTCCACTTTTAAAAGAGAAATAATATGAAAAGTTTAATTCCAACAATTAGATTACTTATCTAGGATAAAGAAAGGCTAAATTACAGAATGAGAGAGGGGGAAAGCCTTTCCAACAAGGCATAGCATCATCTTACATTGCAAGAAAACAAAAACTAGAATCTGGACCCGTAGGATAAGGCCTTTTGAACAGATTATAATTGATTTCTAATGCACCTTCTGTTTCAGGGGAATTTATTTTAATAAGAAGAGATATTTTTTCATCCAAAAATATTTAAAAATTGAATCACCTCTCTCTAGAAGATTTTCTCTCTTTAGGCCAAAACAGGTAGAAATAAGACCCTTTATATTTCTGAAGAGGGATTTGACTATAGGGAAGATACTGCACATCTTAAGGGGCTAGGGAAAAATCTTACATTCTCTTCCACTTGAAAAACGCGAGATGTCCTCATCTCACGGGTAATCCCGCAACAGTTCGGCTTCTTTCTCTCCCAGGTGGCATCTTCAAAAGGATAGAACTTCCATTTGACTAACAATTCTCTCAGAATTTTGTTCTTGAGAACCTTTTCTCGAACATCAAGGATTTCTTCAGGTTGGAGTTCCATCTGCCCTTAGGTTGAAGAAGTTAAGATTTCATCATCAAGCACATGATTCGGGCTTGGTATATACTTTTTAGAAGGCTGACATGAAATACATTATGTACTTTGAGATGAGGAGGCAGAAGAAGCTCGTAGGCTAAATCACCTACTTTCTTTGTGATCAGATATGGTCCACAATATCTGGGGGATAACTTCTTGTAGTTCCCAAGAGATAGAGAACTTCTTTTGGGGCGTACTCGAATGAAGAGAATATCTGCTTCTTTGAATTTTCTGTCTGTCCTCTTCTTATCTGCATATTGCTTCTGTCTATCCTGGGCAACTTTTATATCTTTGCAAATTGACTGCATCTGCTGCTCCATGTCATCAAGCATCTGTCTCAACATCTCGACCCTAATCAATGGGTCGGACACCAAGTTAATGGAGTTAAACAATCTTGTCCATACAGAGCTTTGAAAAGGCTCATCCCAATACTTCAGTGATAAGAAGCATTGTAGGCAAACTCGACTAGGTGTAGATAGCTTAGCCACTTCTTGGGTTCCCTACCATAGCATGACCGAAGTATATCTTCGATTACTTGGTTCACCCTTTCAGTTTGACCATTGGTCTCGGGGTGGTAAGCTGTGCTGAGATCCAAGAAGGTTCCTACTGCTTCGAAAAATGCAATCCAGAATCTTGACGTGAACTTGGGATCTCGATCACTTACTATTCTCCTGGTGGGTAGGCCATGGAATCTAAAGATTTCCTTGAGGAACACTCTGGCTACATCCACTGTAGTGTAGGTTTCTTTTACTAGAATGAGATGGGTAATTTTGGTTAGTCTATCAACTACCACGAAGATGGAGTTGTAACCTGATTGCACTGAAGGTAATCCAGTAATAAAATCCATACTGATACATTCCCACTTCATCTAGGGGATGTCTAATGGATGTAACTTCCCAGGCATTTTTTCTCTCTTGGACTTGACTTTCTGACAGGTCAGACATTGACGTACATGATTAAGTACATCCTTTTTTAGACCAGGCCAAAAGAAGCTCTTCTTCACAGACATGTAGGTTTGGATTAAACGTGGATGTCCTGCAATAAGGCTATCATGGGCTTCATTCAGAATTTGACCCTTAGTTCCCTCATCATTTGGGAATGCATAGCTTGTGATTATAATACATAATTTCATCAGCCAGGCTCTACCCTTGAACTCGGTTCAACTCCTGTGGAGTTTTGCTTTCCTGCATAAGTAGGGTAGCAATAGGGCCAAAGAATCTATCCTGCATGATCTTCTCTCTTGATTCAATAATCAAGGGATTTGACACTACAGTAATTGCAAGCAAGGAGTTTTTTCTGGTTAGGGCATCTGCTACTAGCACATTTTCTTTGCGTGGGCGGTACCTAATTTCAAAATAAAATTCCTATAGGGTTCTGCATCCACCTTGTTTGGCGCATCTCGAGATCCTTTTGAGTGAAGATCCACTTTAAGCTCTGATGATCTATCATCAAAGTGAATCTTTGACCCAGTAGGTAATGTCTCCACAACTTTAAGGCATATACTCTTGAAAGTAGTTCCAGGTCGTGGACAGCTTAATTTCTCTCATGCGTTCTGAGTTTTCGGGATTCATAGGCCATTGCATGACCTTCGTGCATGAGTGCACCTCCAAGGGCCTCCCAGGGCAAAACCACTGGCATCAGTTAACTACCTCAAATGGTAGAGAGAAATCTGACAACTTCAAAACTGGATTGGTTACCAAGGCGGTCTTTAGCTTATCAAAAGCACTCTGGCACCTGGCAGACCATTGAAACGGGATATTCTGCTTGAGAAGCTTAGTCAGGGGGAAGCTATGAGAGCATACTTTGGTATAAAAATTATATACCAACAACCAGTCAATCCCAAGAATCCTCTGACTTCTTTCACTGACTTTGGTTTTGGCCTATCTATGTCTGCTTTGAATTTTGCGGAATCTGGAGAAATTCCATCTTTGGATACCAAAAAGCCCAAGTATTCAACATGGTCCGCAGAGAAAGTGCATTTGCTCTTTTTTGCAAAGAGTTGGTGCTTCCTTAGAATCTCAAGAACTTTTCTAACATGAGCTTTATGGTCAGCTGCATTCTTTAAGTAAATCAAAATATCATCAAAGAAAACAAGAATAAAATCATCCAAGTATTCTCTGAGAATGTTGTGCATTAATAAGTGATTGAATGTAGCTAGGGCATTTGTCAATTTAAACGGCATGATAGTGAATTCATAATGCCCATACATAGTATTGATGGCTGTCTTTGGGATATCTTGCTCATTAATCCTGATCTGATAATACCCTGATTTGAGATCTATCTTTGTGAGGATCTGGGCTCCACTTAGCCTATCCAAAAGCTCATCAATTCTGGGGATAGGATACTTATTCTTAACTATCAGGCTGATTGAGACCTCTATAGTCCACACAGAGTCTTCGCATTCCATCTTTCTTTTTCTGAAAGAGAACTGGCACACCCCAAGGTGAAACACTGGGTCTTACAAACCCTTGCTCTAACAGCTGTCTAAGCTATTGCTTGAGTTTGATGGCTTCAGGAACTGGCATTTTTGTACGTGCGCAGGGCTACTGGCTGAGCTCCGACGGGGGTCAATTCTATCACATGATATACTTCCCGAATTGGAGGCATCTCTATTGATTCTGTTGGAAATAAATCATCATAATCACTTAACCATTCAGGTTCTTTAGCTTTGAACTTTGTGTCAATTGGATTCATTTTGATAACATAAATCAGTTGCTTCTTTCTAAGTCCTTTTAGTAACTTGGAAGCTTTTACTAATTGCACACTTGGGGATCCTGAAACTCCGATTTCTTGAACTTTATTTCCGTGAAGGTCACGGAAGAAAATGGTTCCATTATGACAGTGAATGTCAGCTTAATTTTTGTGGAGCCAATCCATTCCAAGGATCCCATCAAAAACTACCAAAGGTATAACTCTCAACTCACAATCAGTTAAATTCCCATCTAGATTGAACTGAATACGATGTGTCTCAAGGTGAGTGAAAAGAATCTTCCCACTGGCCAATTCAACTTGCATAGGTTTCCCTTATTTTTGTTCTAAGACTAGCTTACGCAAGCATCCTGGGGAAATGAAAGAATGAGTACTGCCCGAATCAATCAAAAGCTTAAAAGGCTTACCCTGATACTCAGCTGGAGTATGGATGACGGAGAATTGGAGAATTGGCGATTTGGCCCTTGGTTTTCAATTGCTACATAAATATGTCCTCTTTCCTCTTCCACTACTTTTGCTATTGTGACTGCTCTGGCTTCTGCAGTCTGAGAGGCACAACTCTTTCTCTTTGGTTGCCCCAGTTCTAGGAAGGAGTTCTGAGGCTACTCTGGACAGAGGCACATGGCTGAGCTAGAGTTCTCCTGGGATTTCCCTGATTTTGACGAGATGGACCCTGATTTGACTGATAGGAAGGGGCTGATCTCTGCACTCTCGGTCCTTGACTTCCCTATCCCCTTGACATGGCAGGAGTCGGGCAGTCTTTCAGCTGGTGACAAAAACCCTGACATCCAAAACACCGGTTCTCACTTATGAGCCCATCCCTCTGAATCTGTAAGATCCCTATCCCCACCGCGAAACAATTTCAGGGGTGCTAGCAGCGGAAGTGACACTTCTTGTGCGGGGCAGGGTCCCACACTCAGGACCTTGCCCACGGATATCCGGACAAGTGACTAATTCCTCGATTCTTCCAAAACCAAACTCAGAAAAACTTCCCTTACCCCGAAAACACAAACGATTCCTCCAGGATAAAATCTTACTCTAACGTAGTCAAGGTCATTATACTGACCAAACTGATCCGGCCGAACCTAAAGTCACTTGGTCAGATCAAGGAAGAAACCTGCACTTGGATCATAGAGATCAATGCTTTTTTCCTCATTGAGAGCCACAATTGTTGATTCTTTTCCATAGAACAATTTTTGACCGGGATTTACTTTATCTAACGTACCATAACAGAATTGAGTCTCAGATTTAGGGATCCATCAGTGCAGCCTAACCCCATCCAGTCCCATGGGTTTAGCCAACTGCCCAACCATTGTAGTGATAGGGTCCAATTTAGAATTTGGTTAGGTTTTGTCCCTAGTACAAGGGAAAAGAGTTCCCAGGCCCCCTAGCCAGATATTCATGCAAATTTAACATTATTCATGCCACTTACACACCCAATATGAAATTGCCTTTTTCACAGATTCAACCATCTTTAAAACAATCATTTAATGAAACCATAGTATCACTGATCACAATCCTCCAAAATATCCGGTTGAATCTTAATCTCCAATCATTCCTTCATCAGAGTATCTATGGCATCATTGGCAACCAGAACGCTCACCACCTGTCCACTCCAGGGCCTTTTCAAGCTCATAGGACCCGGCAATATAACCACTTATAAAAATCAAGATGGAATCTCCGTTGAAGATTAGCAAGATCAACCAACAGATCCATATAAAAGAGCCATGGACTCATCCGTTGTGAGGACGAGCAAGGTCAATCAACCAGATCCATGCCCGGTTTCAGAAAATAACTCTTACTCCTTATTCCAATATCTTCCACAACGCACATGTGGGTATCTTCAGTGACCCAGAGCCCGAGCACCGTATGGTCAGCACCCTCTAGGATCCTTCGTAGGTCACCTAGCGCTTCACTCATGGGCCACTTCCATGGTCCCTCATCCACCGTACCGGAAGCTCACCATTTAAATCGAACCGAGGTTGGTCAAGACCTCGGATGACCATGCTACGCAAGACGTCCTCCATTGACTCTCCGTCAGAGCTGTTGCAACTTTATCAGTTAGGTCTCTACGACCTTAATCACAAGACGGTCAAAATGCTTCCCCAGCATTCTTGACATAAAACAGTCATTTACAAACAGGTCACAAATACAGTTTCTATAATGAACTCTCGTCTTTCCACATTATCCCTCATCAGTCCTCACAGTCCACATTACTTATTCCACATTCCATTCATATGTGTACTCATTCTCATCCAATCACATCATTTTCCATCTCATCACATTAGATTCATTCACATCACAAATCATTTATTCACATCCCAATTCACATGTCATCACATCTCATCCATTCACTCATATCGACCTCGCATCATTTCACATACACATTTGCATTCATAACTCCACATACACATCCACATCCACACATCCGCTTCCACATCCGCATTCATACATACATATCCATATCCACATCCATACATCCACATCTACATCCACATCCATACAACCATTTCCACATCCACATCCATACATCCATTTTTACATCCACATTCATACATCCATGTCCACATCCACATTCATACATCCACATCCCCATTCACATTCATACATCCACATCTACATTCATACATCCACACATCCAATTCCACATCCACATTCATACATCCACATCCATACATCCATTTATACATCCACATCCATATCCATACATCCACATTCACATTCATACATCCATATCCACATCATCCATTCATCCATCTACATCAACCCACATCATTCACACATCAAACCACATCATCCATACATCAATCTACATTAATCTACATCATTCACACATCAAACCACATCATCCATTCATCCGATTCACATGTTGTCATTCATTCCCATCCCTTATCATTCATTCATATCACAATTCACATGCCATCACATTCCTTCACATCCTATACCATTCATTCACATCCTAATTCATAGGACATTACATCCATTCATCCATTTTCATTTATCTGATTCATACCACTTCCATCCATCCATTTACATCTATCTGATTCCTTTCACATCTCATCACATCTATTTATAGAATGTAAGAGAATACTAATTTTTTGATATAAAGATTCTTTACGCATCTAATTAGCCATAAAGACAACTTTAGTAGGAATAGCACTTTTATAAAAATCTTTTTATGCATCTATCTAGGCATAAATTTAATTTTAAGGAAAATAACACTTTTGAATTAAAAATAAACCTTTTATGCATTTTACTATGCATAAATTCCATTTTAATGAGAATAACACTTTCAAAATAAAAATAAATCTTTTATGCATCTATCTATGCATAAATTTAATTTCAATGGAAATAATACTTTTGAAATAAAAATAAATCTTTTATGCATCTTTCTATGCATAAAATCAAAATTGATGAAAATAACTCTTTTGAATTAAAAATTAAATTCTTTATGCATCTATTTATGCATAAAGTCAAAATTGATGAAAATAACTCTTTTGAATTAAAAATAAAATTCTTTATGCATCTATTTATGCAAATTGATGAAAATAACCCTTTTGAATGAAAGATAAAATTCTTTATGCATCTATTTATGCATAAAATCAAAATTGATGAAAATAACTCTTTTGAATGAAAGATAAAATTCTTTATGCATCTATTTATGCATAAAATCAAAATTGATGAAAATAACTCTTTTGAATTAAAGATAAAATTCTTTATGCATCTATTTATGCATAAAATCAAAATTGATGAAAATAACTCTTTTAAATTAAAAATAAAATTCTTTATGCATCTATTTATGCATAAAATCAAAATTGATGAAAATAACACTTTTGGATTTAAATAAGTTCTTTATGCATCTTTCCATGCATAAATCCAATTTAGTAGGAATTACACTTTTAGAATAAAAGAATTTCTCTTATGCATCTTCCCATGCATAAAAACTAAATCCAATGAAAAATAACTCTTTTAAAATAAAAACTTTCTTTTATGCATCTATTTATGCATAAATTCAATTTATGATGAAAATCACACTTTTAATATAAAAAAATCTTTTATGCATATGTTTATGCATACTAATCATCTATGATGAAAATTACCCTTTTAATATAAAAGAATTTATTTTATGCATCCATTTATGCATAAAAATCATTTATGTTAAAAATCACACTTTTAATTAAAAAAATATTTTATGCATATGTTTATGCATACAAATCATTTATGATGAAAATCACTCTTTTAATGTAAAAGAATTTCTTTTATGCATATATTAAAAATCACTCTTTTAATATAAAAGAATTTCTTTTATGCATAAAAATCATTTATGATGAAAATAACACTTTTATAATCAAAATAACAATTTCAATATACTTCCTTCTATGCATAGAATTTAATTCTAAAGAAAGTAACACTTTTTTAATAAAATATTTTTAGTATGCATTTTTCTATACCTAGGATGAAAAATAACACTTTAAGAATAAATATATGATGGAAATTACTCTTTTTGAATAATAAAAGGTAAAACTTATTTTACACAATTTTTAAAAAATTTTGCCATAACCGCCTTTGTATGGCTGACCATTTTTTAATTTTTAACTCTCTAAAATCAACTAGAATTTCACCAAGAGTATTACAGATTATAATTTATTTCAAATGCACCTTCTGAAAATCTTTTTGAACTTCTGTTTCGGGGGAACTTATTGAAGCGGCCTATGAGTGAAGCGCTAGGTGACCTGCGAAGGATCCTAGAGGGTGCTGACCATACGGTGCTCGGGCTCTGGGTGGCCAAAGATACCCACACGTGCATCGTGGAAGATATTGGAATAAGGAGTAAGAGTTGTTTTTTGAAACCGGGCATGGATCTGGTTGATTGACCTTGCTGGTCCTCAAAGGATGAGTCCATGGCTCTTTAATATAGATATGTTGGTTGATCTTGCTGATCTTCAATGGAGATTCCATCTTGATTTTTATAAGTGATTATATTGCCGAGTACTATGAGCTAGGAACTATTGAAAAGGCCCCTCTTCAGTGGGGACAGGTGGTGAGCGTTCTGGTTGCTAATGATGCCATAGATACTCCGATGAAGGAATGATTGGAAATTAAGATTCAACCGGATATTTTGGAGGATTGTGATCAGTGACACTATGGTTTCATTAAAAGATTGCTTTTAAGATAGTTGAATCTGGGAAAAAGGCAACTTCATATTGGGTGTGTAAGTGGCATGACTAATGTTAAATTTGCATGAATATCCAGCTAGGGGACCTGGGAACTCTTTTCCTTGGTACCCGGGAGGACAAAACCTAACCAAATTCTAAATTGGACCCCATCACTACAGTGGTTGGGCGGTTGGCTAACCCATGGGGCTGGATGGGGTTAGGCTGCAGTGATGGATCCCTAAATCTGAGACTCAATTCTGTTATGGTACGTTAGATGAAGTAAATCCCGGTCTAAAATTGTTCTATGGAAAAGAATCAACGGTTGTGCCTCTCAATGAGGAAAGAAGCGTTGATCTCTATGATCCAAGTGCAAGTTTCTTCCTTGATCTGACCAAGTGACTTTAGGTTTAGTCAGATTAGTTTGGTCAGTAATGACCTCGACTACATTAGAGTAAAATTTTATCCTAGAGGAATCGCCTGTGTTTTCGGGGGGGCAAGGGAAATTTTTCTGAGTTTAATTTTGGAAGAATCGAGGAATTAGTCACCTGTCCGGATATCCGTGGGGTGGGCGAGGCCCCGAGTGTGGGACCTTGCCCCGCACAAGAAGTGCTACTTTCGCTACTAGCATCCCTGAAATTGTTGTGTGGTGGGGACAGGGATCTTACAGCTGGTATAAGAGCAATCTGACTAATAAGGATCAACCAAAAAGCCAAAAATGTCAAAAATTTATGAAGTAGCAGTATAGGATCAGAATTGTGTGATGAAATTCATACAAATTGTTATTTGAACTGAAATTCATAAATTAGTAATTGGGTCTTCAGATGGAAGTATCATAATTGCATGGAATCCCTGACTTGCTTAAGGCCTAGACATGATGGTCTTTACCTTATAATTCCAAGGACTGTGACTACCCGTATATACTCAGGGTATAACTGCAGCTCTTTACTGGAAATATATATGAGTAAATCTAAGACTTGAAATTATAAGCATTAATGCTATCCAGATGATGAATTCGAATGTGGTTGATATGATTTTTAAATTCTGGTTGTAAACTGATGAGTTGATTTGGATTCTGATTGAAAAATGATGATTCGTGAAATTTGGTTGAAATGTAATAAGTCGAGCAAAACCACAATGAGGATGAATGGGACGAGTCCCTGTGATGATGTTCATAACTGGAATGATGTTAATGACTTCAGCAAATCACTATGAGATTAGTGGATTGTGCTGGCAGATTACTACTGTTAACTTTTGATCAGCGGATTAAGTTAAGGGTTGATAAATTAAAAATCTGAGGCCATGGAGGAATACTTTGATGTAACTCGCTACAATGAGAGAAGCAAGATGGCTCTTGCTAGGTTAAAGATTGTGGAAATGACCAGGGTTGCGTGGAGGAATCACTGCGAGACAAACCGTCTCGACCGAAATACCCAAACCTGGACTGATCTCAAAATTTACCTAAGGACGAGGTGGTGTCCTCCTGGCTTTTTAGAAACAAAAATGAACAAATTCTTAGAGTTAACCCAGGGGAGTAGAACTATTGAAGCATATCACTAAGCATTCGCCCTCCTCCTTAGATACTCACCTCCGATGGATGAAGAACAGCTGATGGCCAGGTCCATTCGTCGGGGACTGAACAAACCTTTGAATATCCTAGTGAAGAATGTCATGGCAGTTTCCATGGCCGAAGCAGTTTGGATGGCGAAGAATTTCGCCAAAGCCTTTGATGTCAAAGTCTCGCCAAAGCCAGCACCATCACCTTTCAAAAGGTTTTTATTCCCAGAAGATGATTCCAACCTTCCTCCGCCTAAGAGATATCAGGGTCAAACCGAGGATATGGGATGTTCTAGAATGGAAGAAATGTCCTTTTCCCGAAACTCAATCCCCTGGATTTCAACTTCAAAAGTTTCACCCTTGAACAAGACAGTGAAATGCTATAACTATCAAGGATTTGGACATCGCAGTATGGATTGCCCAACTCCTTTTGGATCGAGGTTTTCAGGGCAGGGAAATCAGGGATCAAGATTCCAGACTCCAGCCCCTTCCTTCCAGAGTAATCAGGGTTTTATCCACCAAAATCAAGGAAATCCCAGAGATAGACCCTCCATCCAACCTACAGTTTCAATCCAAAGTAATGCAAGACCTACACCTCAGAATAGGGGAAGTCAAAGAGAGTTGTTCCCAAATCGGCCATCCACTTCCAAGGCAGTAATGCTGGAAGTGATTGAAGAAGAAGAAGATGAAAGAGATCATATTCCACCTGCGAGATGAGGACATCTCGCGTTTTTAAAGTGGGGTAGAATGTAACATTCCTTTCCTGCCTCTCAGGATGTCCAGTATCTTCCCTTGTAG
Source organism: Cibotium barometz (assembly GCF_041138505.1). Classification (NCBI taxonomy): domain Eukaryota; kingdom Viridiplantae; phylum Streptophyta; class Polypodiopsida; order Cyatheales; family Cibotiaceae; genus Cibotium; species Cibotium barometz. The sequence goes on from NC_141094.1 coordinate 36,041,737, forward strand.
TCAAATCCCTCTTCAGAAATATAAAAGATCTTGTTTATACCTGTTTTGGTCTAGAGAGAGAAAATCTTCTAGAGAGAGATTATTCAAATTTTAAATATTTTTGGATGGAAAAATATCTCATCTTATTGATATAAGTTCTCGCGAAACACAAGTTTAAAAAGATTTTCAGAAGGTGCATTCAAAATAAATTATAATTTGTTCAAAAGGCCTTATCCTGGGGGTCCAAATTTTTTGAAAATTTTAAATTAAGGTTTTGAGGGGCCAATCAGATTCATCCAAATTTAGGGAGGAGACAAATGAAAGAATAAAAGGAAAATTCCCCAAAAATGAGTAAATACTCACATAAGATGAAGAGTTGACTAAGGACAAGGTTAATAGTTAAAAAAGAGAGATATTTAGAAGAAATGATGCATTTTTGACACCTCAGTATGGGGGAATTCCCCTCATGAAGGAGGCACCTATTTCACGTGTGGGAGAGTTTTAAACTCCCAAATAATGAGATATTTTTATCTCTCCTCTCTCCTGTTTCAACTAGATCCAAAAAGTGAGCTAAATTGACCTAAAAATGGTCAAAAATTGACCAAACTGATCTGGAAAATTCAGAGGCTCACTTTTTCCTATAAGTAGAAGCATTCCCCTTTGTTGAAGCTTAATAGTGTTTTTGCACTGTTACTCTACTTCTCCCTAGAGCCAAAAACTGTGAATTTACTCATAATTCATTAGTTTTTTACCTTTCCCTCTTCTAAAGATTGGTGGCCATTCTTGTTTCAAACAAGAGTAGATTCCTCAAACCATCAAGCCAAAGGAAAGCTCTCAAATTCTCCTTTGTAAGTTGGAGATTTTTCTCTTTTTTATTTCATTTTATGGTTTTTTATGATTTTTGTCTTCTTTAAAGTGAATAATGATGTTATGCCTCATTGAAAAGGCATTCCCCTTTCTTTTTTAGTAAATCCAACCCTTCTTTATCCTAGATGAATGATTAATGGATAGAATCAAGTTTTTCATAATGTTTTTCTTAAATAAGTAGAAAATGTTTACATTAGAATCAAAAGGCCTTATCCTGGGGGTCCAGATTTTTTGAAAATTTTAAATTAAGGTTTTGAGGGGCCAATCAGATTCATCCAAATGTAGGGAGGAGATACATGGAAGAATAAAAGGAAAATTCTCCAAAAATGAGTAAATACTCACATAAGATGAAGAGTTGACTAAGGACAAGGTTAATAGTTAAAAAAGAGAGATATTTAGAAGAAATGATGCATTTTTGACACCTCAGTATGGGGGAATTTCCCTCATAAAGGAGGCACCCATTTCACATGTGTGGGAGAGTTTTAAACTCCCAAATGATGAGATATTTTTATCTCTCCTCTCTCTTGTTTCAACTAGATCCAAAAAGTGAGCTAAACTGATCTAGAATCAGTTTGCTTGGTTAGAGGCTCACTTTTTCCTATAAATAGAAGCCTTCCCCTTTGTTGAAGCTTAATAGGATTTTTGCACTGTTACTCTACTTCTCCCTAGAGCCAAAAACTATGAATTTACTCATAATTCATTAGTTTTTGACCTTTCCCTCTTCTAAAGATTGGTGGCCACTCTTGTTTCAAACAAGAGTAGATCCCTCAAACCATCAAGCCAAAGGAAAGCTCTCAAATTCTCCTTGTAAGTTGGAGATTCTTCTCTTTTCTATTTCATTTTATGGGTTTTTATGATTTTTGTCTTCGTTAAAGTGAATAATGTTAATGGAGAGAATCAAGTTTTTCATAATATTTTTCTTAAATAAGTAGAAAATGTTTACATTAGAATGATTTAAATACTCTTGCTGAAATTCTAGTTGATTTTAGAGAGTTAAAAATTGAAAAATGGTCAACCATACAAAGGAGGTTATGGCAAAATTTTCAAAAAATTGTGTAAAATAAGTTTTACCTTTTACTATTCAAAAAGAGTAATTCCCATCCTATATGTATTCTTAAAGTGTTATTTTTCATCCTAGGTATAGAAAAATGCATACTAAAAATATTTTATTAAAAAAGTGTTACTTTCTTTAGAATTAAACTCTATACATAGAAAGAAGTATATTGAAATTGTTATTTTGATTATAAAAGTGTTATTTTCATCATAAATGATTTTTATGCATAAATGGATGCATAAAAGAAATTCTTTTATATCAAAAGAGCGATTTTCATCATAAATGATTTGTATGCATAAAAGATTTCTTATATATTAAAAGTGTGATTTTCATCATAAATAATTTTTATGCATAAATGGATGCATAAAAGAAATTCTTTTTTATATTAAAAGGGTAATTTTCATCATAAATGATTTGTATGCATAAACATATGCATAAAAGTTTTTTTTATATTAAAAGTGTGATTTTTATCATAAATTGAATTTATGCATAAATAGATGCATAAAAGAAAGTTTTTATTTTAAAAGAGCTATTTTTCATTGGATCTAGTTTTTATGCATGGGAAGATGCATAAGAGAAATTCTTTTATTCTAAAAGTGTAATTCCTACTAAATTGGATTTATGCATGGAAAGATGCATAAAGAATTTTTTTTATTCCAAAACTGTTATTCTCATCAATTTTGATTTTATGCATAAATAGATGCTTAAAGAATTTTATTTTTTATTCAAAAGAATTATTTTTATCAATTTTTATTTTATGCATAAATAGATGCATAAAGAATTTTATCTTTAATTCAAAAGAGTTTTTTTCATCAATTTTGATTTTATGCATAAATAGATGCATAAAGAATTTTATCTTTAATTCAAAATAGTTATTTTCATCAATTTTAATTTTATGCATAAATAGATACATAAAGAATTTTATCTTTAATTCAAAAGAGTTATTTTCATCAATTTTGACTTTATGCATAAATAGATGTATAAAGAATTTTATTTTTAAATCAAAAGAGTTATTTTCATCAATTTTGATTTTATGCATAGAAAGATACATAAAAGATTTATTTTTATTTCAAAAGTATTATTTTCATTGAAATTGAATTTATGCATAGATAGATGCATAAAAGATTTATTTTTATTTTGAAAGTGTTATTCTCATTAAAATGGAATTTATGCATAGTAAAATGCATAAAAGGATGCATAAAAAGATTTTTATAAAAGTGTTATTCCTACTAAAGTTGTCTTTATGCCTAATTAGATGCGTAAAGAATCTTTATATCAAAAAAATAGAATTCTCTTACACTCTATAAATAGATGTGATGAGATGTGATAGGAATCAGATAGATGTAAATGGATGGATGGAAGTGATATAAATCAGATAAATGAAAATGGATGAATGGATGTGATGTCCTGTGAATTAGGATGTGAATGAATGGTATAGGATGTGAATGAATGGTATAGGATGTGAAGGAATGTGATGGCATGTGAATTGTGATATGGATGAATGATAAGGGATGTGAATGAATGACAGCATGTGAATCGGATGAATGGATGATGTGGTTTGATGTGTGAATGATGTAGATTAATGTAGATTGATGTATGGATGATGTGGTTTGATGTGTGAATGATGTGGGTTGATGTAGATGGATGAATGGATGATGTAGATTAATGTAGATTGATGTATGGATGATGTGGTTTGATGTGTGAATGATGTGGGTTGATGTAGATGGATGAATGGATGATGTGGATATGTGGATGTGGATGTGGATGTGGATGTATGGATATGGATGTGGATGTATAAATGGATGTATGGATGTGGATGTGAATGTATGAATATGGATGTGGATGTGGATGTATGAATGTGGATGTGGAAATGGATGTGTGGATGTATGAATGTAGATGTGGATGTATGAATGTGAATGGGGATGTGGATGTATGAATGTGGATGTGGATATGGATGTATGAATGTGGATGTGAAAATGGATGTAAAAATGGATGTATGGATGTGGATGTGGATGTGGATGTGGATGTGGATGTGGAAATGGATGTATGGATATGGATGTGGATGTGAGTGTGGATGTGGATGTATGAATGTGGATGTGGATGTATGGATGTGGATATGGATATGTATGTATGAATGCGGATGTGGAAGTGGATGTATGGATGTGGATGTACGAATGTGGATGTGTATGTGGAATAATGAATGCGAATGTGTATGTGAAATGATGCGACATCGATATGAGTGAATGGATGAGATTCTCATCCAATCATGGAATTCCAATTGTAATGGGAATTCCTCTTTTAACATTTAAACTTATCTAAGCAAAAGATAAATTTAATTAAAACATTCTCTTAAAATTTAAATAAAATCTCCATTAATTCCTTTACACTAGGAATTACACTTTCCTTATTTAAATATTTGAATTCCAATATGGTGGGAATTCCTCTTTCATCATAAAAATTTATCTATACAAAAAGATAAATTTAACTAAAATCTTTCTTTAATTTTTTTACATAAATTATACATAAATTATTTTTTACATAAATTCTTTTTTAAATTAAAGAATTTTTTTACATAAATTCTTTAAATTATACATAATCTTAGAATTCCAATTCTAGAAATTTCTATTTTTCTTAATTCAATAATTATGCATAAACATAAAAAACAATTTCTCCATGATTACAATGAAACTCTTTCAATTAATCTAGGATGATAATTCCTAGAATATGGTAGGAAGTCCTCTTTTCATACTTTGAATGAAAATGTTTTATGTGTAAATTTTACAAAAGTTTCGCCATAGCTCCGCTGCTATTAATGATAAATCTCAATTTATTTTAAAAGAATGAACTTTAACATTATAGATATAATTAGAATGATCCCTAATTGGATCATTAACCCATTATGGATTGAATCATAAATTTTACATGAAATAAATAACTTAAAAGCATAAAAAAGCCATTAATTTGGCCTCCAATTAAACAAGCATAGAATTTATTCTTGGATTAGGAAAAAGCTTCATGGGAAGCTTCATTTGGATTGAGAATACGTCATGGGAATGACCATTCTTGGAGTGAGAGAGAGAAATTACATAAAAACTATTAAAATTAAGCATAAATAGAAATTTATGTATTCCTTTACTACCAATCATCAAATAACTTCAATAGCATTCAAAAGCCATTCCAATTAAGCTTCTCAAGCTTGAGAGGGGTTGAGAAGAGAGAAACATTGAGAAATTATGGAACAAGATCAAAATTCACACTTTACCTTACAATTGCTTGATTCTTTGATATCACGTTAGAGGCTCCCAACCAATCAATTGGTTTGGTATGTTGATGGAGTCACCAATGGAGATTGAAGAAAGAGGGAAGCTCCAATTTCTTCAATTTTGAGAGAATTTAGAGGCTCCCAACCAATCAATTGGTTTGGTATGTTGATGGAGTCACCAATGGAGATTGAAGAAAGAGGGAAGCTCCAATTTCTTCAATTTGGAGAGAATTTTAGAGAATAGTAAAAATTATCATTATTTCAACATAATTCTGGTATAGTATAATTCTCATATTTTTTTACAAAGGGCTCAGGTTCTATTTATAGGAGAGGGAGGCTCTAACCAAGACCAATTGATTTCTAGAATTTTCCAGATTCAGTCTGGTTGAATTTGGACCAGATTTGGACCTAGTTTGGTTCCTTTTTTATTCGGTTTGATCTAGGAGAGAGGAGAGATAAAAATATCACATTATTTTTGAGTTTAAAACTCATTCAAGCATGTGAAGTAGGCGCCTCATTGAAGGGATCCCCTTTTCTTACACATGTGTGAAAATGGAATCATTATACCCAAAATATCTCGTTTTTTTTAGTAATACTCATAATTTTTTACCCCTTGTGTACACATAGTCAACTCTTCATCTTATGTGAGCATTTACTCATTTTTGGGTATTTTTCTTTTACAAATTGGATTTATCTCCTCCCCACACATGGATTGATCTTATTGGCCCATAGGAAGCTTAATTGGACCATAATTCAAAAGTTTCTGAGAATCTAGACCCTTAGGCTAAGGTCCTTTATACCCATTTCCAATTAATTCCAATTGCATATTGGAAAGTTCTTTTTGAATTTCTATTTCAGGGGAATTGCACATTGGAAAGAACTTTCCAATTGCACATTAGAAAGTTCTTTTTGAATTTCTATTTTAGGGGAATTCATTTTAGACACTAGGAGGATTTTTATATCCAAAAATATCTCAATTTTGGACTACCTCTCTCTAGACATTTTCTCTCTCTAGATCAAAACAGGGTAAAACAAAATCTTTCTTTTATTTTAGAGAGGGGAATAATATAAGATCATAAGGGGAGGTTCTTACACCTGCACACCTCAAAAAGCTAGAGGGAGAAATCTTACATCCTACCCCACTTAAAAAACGCGAGATGTCCTCATCTCGTAAACTAGAGGACACCTCTTTCCCTTAATATCTAATTGATTCTAGGGTTCCTTATATTCTGGTCAACCCAACAGAATCCTGGGATAAAGATCCCTTATATAGAACTCATCATCAGATAACAATTCATTCAGAACATATCATTCATATCTTTAACACAATAATAGTCCTTTAGACCAAAATTTTTCTTTCTGAACATTCCTCCACAGAAATTTAAGTCAAGCAAGTCCTCAATTTGTCATCCAATTAACTTGATCCACCGGGTAGAGTGTTAATAGTAACAATCTGACAGCACAATCCACTAATCTCATAGTGATTTGCTGAAGTAACTATCATCATTCCAGTTACGAATATTAGCATAGGGGCTTGTCCCATTCATCCTCATTGTGGTTTTTGTTCAGCTTAATGCTTTTTAACCAAAATTTAGGAATCATCTTTTTCTAATCAGAATCCAAATCAACTCATCAATTCTCAACCAAAATTTTAAAATCATATCAACCACATTCGAATTCATCATCTAGATAGCATTTTTGCTTATAATTTCAAGGTCTTAGATTTACTCGTATACACTGCCACTAAAGAGCTGCAGTTATACCCTCGGTATATACCCGTGGGTAGTCACGGTCCTTGGAACTATAAAGTAAATACCATACAATCTAGTCCTCAAGCAAGTCAGGGATTCCCTGCAATTGCGGTACTTCCATCTGAAGACCCAATTACTAACTTATGAGTTTCAGTCAAAATATCTATTTGTATAAATTTCATCACACAATTTTGATCTTATACTGCTACTTCATAAATTTTTGACATTTTTGGCTTTCTGGTTGATCCTTATTAGTCAAATTGCTCTGATACCAACTGTAAGATCCCCGTCTCCACCACACAATGGATTCGGGGTGCTAGCAGCGGAAGTAGCACATCTTGCACCGTGGGGCAGGGTCCCACACTCGGGGCCTCGCCCACGGATATCCGGAAAGGTGACTAATTCCTCGGTTCTTCCAAAACCAAACTCGGAAAAACTTCCCTTGCCCGGAAAGCACAGGCGATTCCTCTAGGATAAAATTTAACTCTAACGTAGTCAAGGTCATTACTGACCAAGCTGATCCGACCGAACCTAAAGTCACTTGGTCAGATCAAGGAAGAAACTTGCACTTGGATCATAGTGATCAACGCTTTTTTCCTCATTGAGAGGCACAGCCGTTGATTCTTTTCCATAGAACAATTACTATCCGGGATTTACTTCATCTATCGTAAATAAGAGAAAGGAGTCTCATTTTACAGATCCATCAGTCCAGCCTCAGTCCCATGGGTTAGCCAACCACCCAACCACTATAGTGATGGGGTCCAATTTAGAATTTGGTTAGGTTTTGTCCCGGATACCAGGGAAAAGAGTTCCCAGGCCCCCTAGCTGAAATTTCAAGCAATTTTAACACCAATCACATCACTTACACATTACACACCCAATATGAAATTGCCTTTTTCCCAGATTCAACTATCTTAAAAGCAATCTTTTAATGAAACCATAGTGTCACTGATCATAATCTTTCAAAGTATCCGGTTGAATCTTAATTTCCAAATCGGAGTATCTATGGCATCATTGGATACCAAAACGCTCACCACTTGCTCACTTAGGGGCCTTTTCGATAGTCCCTAGCTCATAGTACCCAACAATATATTCACTTATAAAAATCAAGATGGAATCTCCGTTTGCAGATCAGCAAGATCAACCAACAAATCCATATAAGAGAGCTATGGACTCATCAGTTGAGGACCAGCAAGGTCAATCAACTAGATCCATACTCGGTTTCAGAAAACAACTCTTACTCCTTATTCCAATATCTTCCACCACGACGCACGTGTGGGTATCTTTGGCGACCCAGAGCCCGAGCACCGTATGGTCAGCACCCTCTAGGATCCTTCGCAGGTCACCTAGCGCTTCACTCATAGGCCGCTTCCTTGGTCCCTCATCCACTGTACCGAAAGCTCACCATTTAAATCAAACCGAGGCTGGTCAAGACCTCGATCGATCTCGCTATGCGAGACGTCCTCCGTTGACTCTCCGTCATAGCAGTTGCAACTTTATCAGATAGGTCTCCACGACCTCATTCATAAGACGGTCAAAATGCTTCCCTAGCATTCTTGACATAAAACAATCATTTAAAAACAGATTTCGCATACAAATACAGTTCTAACGAAATTTCAATCTTTTCTCATCATTTAAAAACAGATTTCGCATATAAATACAGTTCTAACGAAATTTCAATCTTTTCTCATCATTCCCCAATTTTTCTTCATCGATCCCTATCACATTACATCATTCCCACATCATCCACACATCAATCCACATCAACCATACATCCATCCACATTATCCACATCAATCCACATCATCCATACATCCATCCACACTATCCACATCATCCATACATCCATTCACATTATCGATACATCCATTCACATCATTCATACATCCATCCACATCAATCCTCATCATCCATACATCCATTCACATTATCCATACATCCATTCACATCAATCCTCATCATCCATACATTCATCCATATTATCTACACGTCAATCCACATCATCCATACATCCTTCCACATCATTCATACATCCATCCACATCAATTCATATTACTTAACCCAATTCCAAATCATATGCGTATCCATTCTCAATCAGATACATCATTTTGCATCCTATCACATCAGATTCATTCACTTCACATAACATCCATTCCTATCTTTCTTAATTTACATTACATCTCATCACATACATTTCTCATTACATCTCTTTCATTCACATCTTATATCATTCATTCACATTCTGATTCATCTATCATCACATCTCACCCATTCACTCATATCGACATCATATTCATTCACATAAATATTCGCATTCATTAGTCCTCGTACACATCCACATTCATACATCCACATCGATATCCACATCCACATCCACATCCGCATCCATACATCCACATCCATACATCCACATCCACATCCGCATCCATACATCCAGATCCATACATCCACATCCACATCTACATTCATACCTTCACATCCATTCATCCATATCCACATCTACATTCGTACATTCACATCCACATCCTCATTCGCACATCCACATTCACAATCACATTCATACATCCACATCCACCTATACATTCATATATTCACATCCACATCTACACATCCACATCCACATTCACATTCATACATCCACATCCACATCCACATCCTCATTCGCACATCCAATTCCACATTCACATTCACACATCCACATCCACATCCACCTCTACATTCATACATTTACATCCACATCTACATCCATACATCCACATAGACATCCATACATCCAGATCCACATCTACATCCATATCTACTTTCGCATCCATACATCCATATATCCATACATCCATATCCATAGATGCATATTCACATTCACAACAAACATCCTCATCCGCATTCCATACATCCATTTCTACATTCACATTCATACATTTACATACACCTTCACATCTATTCTTTTATAACACATCCATTCTCATCCTATCACAATCCATACACATCTTATCACATCAAATACACTTCTTACCTCATCCCATACACATCTTATCACATCCTATCACATTCCATACGCATCTTATCACATCCTATCACATCTTATCGCATCATCTCATCTAATCACATCCCGTACACATCTTATCACATCAGATACACATCTTATCACATCCGTTACACATCTTATCACATCCGATACACATCTTAACACATCCGATACACATCTTATCACATCAGATACACATCTTATCACATCCCTCTTACATGTTATTACTATTTAATAGCTTTTTTCTAGATTGATACCGATAATAGGACTTTTTCTAAAATTCAGCCACTTGCTTGGTTTAAATTAAAGATTCTTTTCTGACGACTATTTCCATATTGCTTCTCAATTCCTCAATTGAATTTTATTTCATATTCTTCTTTTGAATAAAAGAATTCATGGGATTTATAGAAATAAATTCTACCCATATTTCTTCATTTGGTAAAATAACCACAAATCAAATTTATACTAAAAACTCCTCTTCTTCCCATTTAATTTCTAGGATTCCAATTACCATGGGAATTCCTCTTTCTGCATTAAATATTTCTTATAAAATAAATTCACTTAAAATATCCATTATTCCAATTACCATGAAAATTTCTCTTTCTGCATCAAATATTTCTTATAAAATAAATTCATTTAAAATATCCATTATTTCAATATGCTAGAAATTTCTCTTTGCCCAACTAAATGAGGGAATTCCAAATCTCGTAAGAATTCCTCTTTTGACATTTAAATATTTCTCATAGATAAATAAATTTATCTAAAAATTTCATCTTTGAAATTAAATGAATTATCTCATAATTCCAATATTATAAGAACTTCTCTTTTCTCATCCAATCATGGAATTCCAATTGTAATGGGAATTCCTCTTTTAACATTTAAACTTATCTAAGCAAAAGATAAATTTAATTAAAACATTCTCTTAAAATTTAAAAAAAATCTCCATTAACTCCTTTGCACTAGAAATTACACTTTCCTTATTTAAATATTTGAATTCCAATATGGTGGGAATTCCTCTTTCATCATAAAAATTTATCTATACAAAAAGATAAATTTAACTAAAATCTTTCTTTAATTTTTTTACATAAATTATACATAATCTTAGCATTCCAATTCTTTTCTCTAAATCAATGGAATACATGGATTCCCAAGGTCATGGTGGGGATTACTCTTTTAACATAAAATTTAATTACTAGAAATTTCTCTTTTTCTTAATTCAATAATTATGCATAAACATAAAAATCAATTTCTTGATTACAATAAAAATCTTTCAATTAATCTTCTAGGATGATAATTCCTACAATATGGTAGGAAGTCCTCTTTTCATACTTTGAATGAAAATGTTTTATGTGTAAATTTTACAAAAATTTTGCCATAGCTCCGCTGCTATTACTGATAAATCTCAATTTATTTTAAAATAATGAACTTTAACATTATAGATATGATTAGAATGATCACTAATTGGATCAATAACCCATTATGGATTGAATCATAAATTTTACATGAAATAAATAACTTAAAAGCATAAAAAAGCCATTAATTTGGCCTCCAATTAAACAAGCATGGAATTTATTCTTGGATTAGGGAAAAGCTTCATGAGAAGCTTCATTTCGATTGAGAATAGGTCATGGGAATGACCATTCTTGGAGTGAGAGAGAGAAATTACATAAAAACCATTAAAATTAAGCATAAATGGAAATTGATGTATTCCTTTACTACCAATCATCAAATAACTTCAATAGCATTCAAAAGCCATTCCAATTAAGCTTCTCAAGCTTGAGAGGGGTTGAGAAGAGAGAAACATTGAGAAATTATGGAACAAGATCAAAATTCACACTTTACCTTACAATTGCTTGATTCTTTGATATCACGGTAGAGGCCCCCAACCATTCAATTGGTTTGGTATGTTGATGGAGTCACCAATGGAGATTGAAGAAAGAGGGAAGCTCCAATTTCTTCAATTTGGAGAGAATTTAGAGAATAGTAAAAATTATCACTATTTCAGCATAATTCTGGTATAGTTAATTCTCGTATTTTTTTACAAAGGGCTCAGGTTCTATTTATAGGATAGGGAGGCTCTTACAAAGACCAACTGATTTCTAGAATTTTTAGATTTAGTCTGGTTGAATTTGCACCAGATTTGAACCTAGTTTGGTTCCTTTTTTATTCGGTTTGATCTAGGAGAGAGGAGAGATAAAAATATCACATTATTTTTGAGTTTAAAACTCATTCAAGCATGTGACGTAGGCACCTCCTTGAAGGGATCCCCTTTCCTTACACGTGTGAAGATGGAATCATTATACCAAAAATATCTCATTTTTTTAGTAATACTCATAGTTTTTTACTAATAACCCTTGTACATAGTCAACTCTTCATCTTATGTGAGCATTTACTCATTTTTGGGTATTTTTCTTTTACAAATTGGATTTATCTCCTCCCCACACATGGATTGATCTTATTGGCCCATAGGAACCTTAATTGGACCATAATCCAAAAGTTCTTGAAAATCTAGACCCTTAGGCTAAGGCCCTTTATACCCATTTTCAATTAATTCCAATTGCACATTGGAAAGTTTTTTTTGAATTTGTGTTTCAGGGGAATTCATTTTAGACACTAGGAGGATTTTTATATCCAAAAATATCTCAATTTTGGACTACCTCCCTCTAGACATTTTCTCTCTCTAGGTCAAAACAGGGTAAAACAAAATCTTTCTTTTATTTCAGAGAGGGGAATAACTATAAGATCAAAAGGGGAGGTTCTTACACTTGCACACCTCAAAAAGCTGGAGGGAGGAATCTTACAGCACCTCCCAGGGCAAAACCACTAGCATCAGTTTACTATCTCAAAGGGTAGAGAGAAATCTAGCAACTTCAAAAGGGATTCGTTACCAAGGCGGTCTTCAGCTTATCAAAAGCACTCTGGCACCTGGTAGACCATTGAAACGGGATATTCTTCTTGAGAAGATTAGTCAGGGAGGAAGCTATGAAAGCATACTTTGGTATAAAAATTCTATACCAAAACAACCAGTCAATCCCAAGAATCCTCTAACTTCTTTCACTGACTTTGGTTCACGCCAATCTATGACTGCTTGGACTTTTGCAGAATCTGAAGAAATTCCATCTTTGGATACCAGAAGGCCCAAGTATTCAACATAGTCGGCAGAGAAAGTGCATTTGCTCTTTTTTTGCAAAGAGTTGGTGCTTCCTTAGAATCTCAAGAACTTTTCTGACATGAGCGTCATGGTCAGCCGCATTCTTTGAGTAAATCAGAATATCATCAAAGAAAACAAGAAAAAAATCATCCAAGTATTCTCTGAGAATTTCTTGCATTAAGTGATTGAATGTAGCTGGGACATTTGTCAATCCAAACGGCATGACAGTGAATTCATAATGCCCATATCGAGTATTGATGGCTATCTTTGGGATATCTTGCTCATTAATCCTGATCTGATAATACCCTGATTTGAGATCTATCTTTCTGAAGATCTAGGCTCCACTTAGCCTATCCAGAAGCTCATCAATTCTAGGGATAGGATACTTATTCTTAACTATCAGCTGATTGAGACCTCTATAGTCCACACAGAGTCTTAGCGTTCCATCTTTCTTTTTCTGAAAGAGAACTGGCGCACCCCAAGGTGAAACACTGGGTCTTACAAACCCTTGCTCTAACAGCTGTCTAAGCTTTTCCTTGAGTTTGATGGCTTCAAGAACTGGCATTTTTGTACGTGCGTAGGGCTACTGGCTAAGCTCCGGGGGTCAATCCTATCACATGATCTACTTCTCATATTGGAGGCATCTCTGTTAACTCTGTTGGGAATAAATAATCCATAATCACTTAACCATTCAGGTTCTTTAGCTTTTAACTTTGTGTCTACTGGATTCATTTTGACAACATAAATGATTTGCTTCTTTCTAAGTCCTTTTAGTAACTTAGAAGCTTTTACTAATTGTAGACTTGGGGATCCTGAAATTTCGATTCCTTGAACTTTATTTCCGTGAAGGTCACGGAAGGAAATGGTTCCATTATGACAGTGAATGTCAGCTTGATTTTTGTGGAGCCAATCCATTCAAAGGATCCCGTCGAAAACTCCCAAAGGTATAACTCTGAACTGACAGTCAGTTAAATTCCCATTCAGATTGAACTAAATACGATGTGTCTCAAGGTGAGTGAAAAGAATCTTCCCACTGGCCAATTCAACTTGCATAGGTTTCCGTGATTTCTATTCTAAGACTAGCTTCCATATGTATTTGTATATGTATATATCTGTATGTATATGTATCGAATATGTATATGCATATGGATATTTTATATATATTTATATGTATGTATAGGTATGTATTTGCATAGGTAGGAAGGTTTACATATACATATACATATACATTTACATGCATATAATTCAGTAGAAAGCAAAAAAGTACCTTTGTCTAGGAGCTCCTCACTTGGAGGCACATGATTTAGAGGATAGTTCCAACCACCAAGGACATCTCTTATATTATCAGAAACCCCTCTCTCAACCCATTCCTTCGGGTACATTGTTTCCGAGGAATTTGGATCTACCCATTCTTTGATTGCTTCTATCTCTTCGTCCATTAGACCTTCGCCAATGAGTAGCTGTACCCACCTACATATCCAAAATAAAACAAACAGCACTAAAATATTTTTTTTAATGCGTATATGTATTTTCTGCAAAAATAGAATGGCATTAGAGGATATATACCTGTAGACAACCCTCTTTGCAGCATTCTCCACCTCAAGTTGCTTTTGGCCTTCCTTCACTTTTCTAATCTTTGCCCACACCTCATGGAAGGCCCATGGTATGTGTTTTGATTGCTCCTCTTGCACCCATTGCATAAATGGTGGGATGTAGATAACATCATCATATACCAATAAACCCTCCAAAATAGAGTCCGCCTCCCCTATTAGCTCTTCCCAATACAGCTCTTTCTTCATATGCAGCAACGTCTTTTTGTTATCCCCAAACATCTCTGAAATTACCTTGTACTTTGCCCTCCTAGTCATAAGCATTTGAAGCAATTCCGTCCTCCTATTTCAGCATCATACCAAAGCCATAAGAGATTACATGTTAAGGTTAGTTTATGTTAAGGGAGGTATATTGACATGTGACATACCTTTGAGTTGAAATCCGAGATATGGC
The DNA here is from genome assembly GCF_041138505.1 of Cibotium barometz. NCBI lineage: Eukaryota > Viridiplantae > Streptophyta > Polypodiopsida > Cyatheales > Cibotiaceae > Cibotium > Cibotium barometz. The sequence goes on from NC_141094.1 coordinate 36,056,830, forward strand.
AATTGTGTAGAGCTTTTCTTTGGTCAGAGCAACCAATCCCTTCTTAGACCAATCATAGTTATATACGAGTTGAAAGACTGCATCACCATTGGATGGGTTTTCAATTATGAGCATCTTGTACGCTCTATCTCGAAATGTTTGCTCTACACCACGTCTAGCTTTCTCACATTTTGTCTCATATTCTTGCAACCCCATGGCATGTCTATCAATGGATGATATATCTTGCTTCACTGCATTTTTAAACGATGTCTACGTATAACGAAAAGGACTCATTATCACTCACACGATTAAAAAACATTGATAATCCGTTTATTAATAAAAGATGGGAAATGCAAACACTACCTTCCACACAAGCTGTGCCAAGATTGTAGCTGGAGCATTGTACCATTGCTCTCCACTTTGTCACTCCAAACTAAGCTCCATTAAAGCCCACCTCCTTACGTCCCTCACCAAGGTAGTCCAATATGGATGATTTGTCTGCCATTCCAAACCGTTGAAACATGAAGATCTCATGTGACAATGTGGGTGTAACAATAGTGCGCACCAATCTGTTGTAAAGAGTCACAAATGAGCCAAGAACTTAACACTTCACAATGAGCCAAGAACTTAACACTTCACAATGTTCGTAATTAAGTAGAGAGAGATCACTTACTCATTTTGAGATCGCAAAGCCAATAGCAATTCTCCTTCTTGCTTCTTGTCCACACAACCAAAAATTGACATTTGACCCGGACATGTCGTGAGGGGCTATGAGACCAAGCTAGAGAAAACAAAATAAAGATATTACAATATATTACTTTTAATGTTGCATAAAATCACTCTATGGCATTCAAAAGAACATACCTTCATGCACTCGAGACATCCATGCCTTCACACGATGATTGCCATCCCAAACAAGAAACTTCTTACCACCACTGAGATCCTCCCACTTAGTTCCTCTGATTTCATCCTCAAATCTGTCATGTTGTACCACCCAGTATTATGGTCCCCATTCTTGCAAGTCTATTTGTGTGACCGCGAAATACATAGAGCTTTCGGGACATGTAAGTGAAACTAAAAAAGGAGGAGATGCTTTGACATAGCCATGGCAGTCAAAGGAATCACGAAACACCTCAAGTTGGCTAGAAACTGTACGGATGGCTTCATTTGGAATCAGCTTGCATAAAGGGACCAATGGGGTAGAGGAATTGCGTTGCACAAAAAACTTAGTGAATACATCACCAAGCAATCCCAATTCAATAGATTTTCCAAGAAGCCTTCTATGGGTCTCCCCTTGACCAGTACTAGATTCAGGCATCTCTGTGTGAGCTGGAGGAGGTGAGCTCATTGAGCCAATTTTGTTCTCCAACACAAGCGCTTCTTCCTCATGAACAAGAGAATTATGCGCTTCTGTTTCCTCTCTAACAGGAGATACATGTGAGGACACAGGTGTCCGTGATTGAGCTTCCTCGTTAAGAGTCAAACAAACACACCCAGATCTAAGTGAGTATCCCATGTTGTTTGTAAGACAAATACACCAAGCCCAAGTAAGCATATCTAAAAACATTAAAACACAATCTCAGTAGAATCTTGGTTATTCACATCATATACCTTTCTTAGTCTTTGCCTGTTGTTTTCCTGCTTTTCTTGGAGCCATCTCTCTCTCTTTCCTGAATATGAGTAGCAAAAAGTTTGAGCTGAATGACAGATAGGAGATGAAAACCAAGATCGGGCCGTATCTCGAGGCCCTATTCAAAGAAAACCAAGATCGGGCTGTATCTCGAGGCCCTATTCAAAGAAACCTCTAGGAAAGAAACATTTACCCATCATCAACTAATGGGCCCCACTGTGCTGGATCCACCATGCCCAAACCAGCCCCAATAGTGCCAGGCCCATCTAGTTTTTTAGACACCATAGAATTGGACTGGATGTAGGGAGTATTAGATTACTTGAATAAATGCATGACAAATGTCACCAAATAAATGTCCAAACTACAAACAGTCGTAAGGAAAAAATATGTGGCATGTTCTTAGAGCACAAAGTCCCAGAAGAATTGAGGAGCTAGCAAGAACCACTATAGGAAGAACTGCACAATCTTCAGGAGAGCATAAGCCAATCAAGTGGAAAACCTGCAAAGGCAGCTAACAGAGATCCTAGAGGCCAAGAAAGGGCTAGGACAAGAGGCACATACATACATACATGTATGTATGTACACACACACACACTACATGTATGTGTGTATGTATATATACACACACACACATATATACATGTATATAGATATGTATGTAATTAATTAAATAAATATATGTATATCTATATACATGTATGTGTGTGTGTGTGTGGGTAATTCCACCTCGCCTTCCACCTCCATCTCCGCCTCCAGCGCCACCGCCTCCTTCGCCTCCATGCCTCATCTTGGCCTCCCAGCGCCATCTCCGCCTCCAGCGCCACCGCCTCCTTTGCCTCCAACGCCATCTCCATCCACCTTGCCCTCCACCTCCATCTCGGCCTCCAGCGCCACCGCCTCCGCCTCCAGTGCTGCCGCGGTCTCTCAAATTGCCACCTCCATGCCTCCCTTGCCCCCGTTGCTCCAGCCACTCCAGGCTTTGCCGAGAGCCTGGAGTGGCTGAAGCAACGAGGGCAAGGGAGGAGATCATGACTGCTTTAGGCTCCTCCTCCACCGCCACCTCCACCTCGCCCTCTCCCTCACCATCGCTGCCGCCCTCCACCTCCATTTCTATCGACACCCTCACCTCCACAGCGCCCGGGCCATCTTCTCCACTGCCGCCACCTCCAACATAGCCGCCGGCTCTAAATTTAACAAAAGAACAGCAGAGAGAACAGTACGTCTTTTCACAAATGTGTTCGCCCGTTCGCCTGCTGAGTTGAGAGTATCCACACCTTCATAGCAAAATACAAAAATGAAATGAAATACATGTACCCTAAAATATGTGTACCATATATGATGTGTGTGGGGCCTAAAATATATATAGCCTATAGATAGATACATACATACACACACATATATATGGCTAAAAATGTATTAAGCTATATGTATTTTATTACACACACACACACACACACACACACACACACACACGCACACATACACACATATTTTTCAATGGTTCAATATGTGTGGCATACTTTTTTAAGACTTTTCTATTATTTATGTTATTGAAATTGTGTGTGTGTGTGTGTGTGTGTGTGTGTGTGTGTGTGTGAGAGAGAGAGAGAGAGAGAGAGAGAGAGAGAGTATGTGATGTACAACAAAGAGAAAACTCATGCTCTTTTAAAACTTTTTTAAACATTTAGGCTCAAAAGAGAGAGAGAATATAGTTTAGGCTATGTATATATGTACATATATATATATTGATGTACATATATATATTTTAGTCTAGGTATTTATTAGGTTACACACACACACACACATATATATTAAGCTATATGTATTTTAATAAATGTGTGTGTGTGTGTGTGTGTGTGTGTGTGTGTGTAGCCTAATAGATATATAGTCTAATATATCTATATATCCTAGAATAGATAAAAGGCTAGTCTCTTTGTAAATACACACACACACACACATGTCTATATTTATATATTATATTGTATATATTTTAGGCTAAGAATCTAAAATACATATAGATTCTTAGCCTAAAATATATACAATATAATATATAAATATAGACATGTGTGTGTGTATGTATTTACAAAGAGACTAGCCTTTTATAAAAATAATACTTAGAACCAATAAATGTATATTTTTTTATATATTTGTAGATACATATATATTTGTATATTTTTTATAAAAAAAATTTTGTCGTGACCATCCTTAATCATGATTGCTCCACCTTGTTTTATCATTTCAACCGCCTTTATTCTCAATCGTGATTGCTCCACCTTGTATTATCATTTCAACCGCCTTCATTCTCAATCGTGATTTCTCCACCTTGTTTTATCATTTCAGCCACCTTACCTGTCAATGATTGATTCGGCCTAGATACCTGATCTTCTATTTTTGTTTCATAAAGTCCACTTGTTCCTTTGTTTTTATATTTTCATTTCACATTTTCGGCTCTCCTGGCCTTTCTACATCTTCGTATTGCCTTCCCTATGGAGCACACTGTCACCTTTGAGTGGGAGCTTGATGGCTGCACCAAAAACTCTCAAACTTTAATACTTCTCCACACCAGACCACGCTTGTCAGTCATGGATATCTACAAGGGTTTCTGCCTTCATCACACGCCCTTTCTGGAGTGAAAACTACTAGGACCAATGGAAGCCTACAAGAAATCATCGCTCATTATGATATGGAGGGCAATAAAAACAACCTCGTAGATATTACTCGAAGTAAAACATATATGCTACAATGTAGTCCTCTCTGTGCTGCTGATAGTCTTGATTCTAGTGCTAATGACATTGCCCAAGATGTCCGACATTTGGATAAAGAATTAGGGACACAGAACACCCATGTTCATATCTCGAGCTCCTCCTCTGAGAGTGACTTGAATGGCTCAGCAACTGTTTTGCAACCAGGTGAAGGCACGAGCAATCCAAAAGGTTCAAAGCACAATATCTCTAAAGATGAATGTATTGCTTTAGAGAGTATCCTTTCAGCTCCTCATAAGAAGGAGGAACCTTCTCTTCTACGTTCATTATTAGAAAAAGTTACTCGAGTCATGCAAGTCCAGGAGGTGCCAAGACATTATGATGGTGATTCCATCCTAGAGTTTCCACCAACATATGGCAAAATAGGAAATATGGATGGAATGGAGCAAAAATATGATGGTCACCTATGGACACGTCCAGTAACATCAAACATGTCTGTAAGTTGTACCGTGCGTATTAGCTATTGTATTGGTACTTTGGAGTGCCATAAGCTCAGCTGTCCTTTTTACTTGAATAATAAAAGGTATAACAACATCTTCTTTCTTGGACATCTGACAAAAAAGATTGCAGTTGGACTTCTGTCAGTAGAGGATGAGGAAACTAAAATAGTTTGTCACTTTTGTCATAAAACTACACACTGTGTGCAAGTGTGTAGATGTGTTGTGTATTATGTAATGCCTCGTGACACAACTATTACAAGAATGATGCTTCACACTGGGTTGCATGAACATCCAGTTCAGCCAGGAACTTCAAGGTCAATGTTGGAGCGCGTGAAAATGTTTGTTTCTCAAGTGTTGAAAGCCCAGAGAAGTGCATGTCCTCAAAAAATACAGATGGATATTGTGAAGGATATGTTGTTTTCCTCCATGATGAATCAAAATGATGAGCTACCTACAAGTATTGGGGATCATGAGCTCAGCAATTTTTTGGAGGAGTTGGGTCCTCTTGTGGAAACCCAGAGGTGAGTATTCATTCTGTAACTTAATTATATTTGGATGTATTTTTCTACATTCGGTCCTCTCTTTATGTTTTTTAGGTTTAGACGCATTGTATCCTAGGAGAAAAGAAAAGTGATGCCGGCAGGAGAGGGCTTTGATAGCATCCTTCTTATACAAAGAAGATCTCGCTATTCAACAAGGTAGCCATTTCCCAGGACGACAAGGTGGCCCTGATGACAAATGTTATGTCTTTAAGATGTCTTTGCGAGGACCAGCATCAGGCGTGGACTTGGTGAATCGCATGCGGTGTGATAGTGGAGGTGACTTGTCAAAGTCCTGGGTTTTGTTTGATCACACTCATCGAGTTTTTGGTTGGTCAACAATGGCTTGTAATGTTTACGACCCAAGGTGCGACTACGTACTTCAATTTTTTCCTTTCTGAAGAGGGGATTGATTACAGGGGGAAGATGCTGGACATCTTAAGAGGCTGGGGAGGAATCTTACATTCTCTCCCACTTGAAAAACGTGAGATGCCCTCATCTCGCAAATTGGGGGTAATCCCGCAAGATGCAAGAATATGAGACTAAGAGAAAATTTAATTAAGAGTAACCACCAAGAAAAGTCTTAAAGAAAGCAAGACTCAAGACAAGAACAAGATTTCAACTTTATACACTCTTGGAACATATACAGCAAGGATAGAAGAATTTTTTACAATTCAATAAGCCCGTCCATCATATGGTCACAAAAGCAGCACTCACAAGCAGCACACGTATAAGGTAACTCATCTATGGGAATAATTTGGCCGATTATTGCAGCACCTACCTCATTGGTATGAGGTGACCTAATAAAAGGACCTCTAAGAGGCAAGCAAAAATTGGGATAAAGGCATATCTTCTGGTGAGGAAGAAAACACGCAAGTAAGAAGACTCGCTCAAAAAACCCACCATGCCTTGATCTCATCACGCAATAGTATCGGGGACCCAAACCCAAAGTTTCAATAACCATAGATAAGCGGACATTGTTACGAAAGTGATGCTGACCCCACGGTGTTAACCTAGTTATGTCTCAATAGGTCCGCCATTTGGTCTGAGCTACAGAAGTTCCCAAGTGAGGGAAAAGTAAGCGCTCATACAGTTCTATAAAATCCTTCTTCATAGACTTGCTTGCGTCTTTGAAGGTGAGAAATCATCATGGATAAAACCAAGTCCTGCTGCCAAGCCATAAAAGAGATTAAGAAAGAAAGGAGATCGATGGAAGTAAGATTACTGCGAGCAACAAGTAAGAGTTACGACTTATATAAAAGAAGGAACTAGCGTAACCTAGAAGCGGACGGTGTATCTTACCACTGAAGTTTTACCGTCTTTCCATGATTTGGGCTTGGCACATATTTCTTTAGAAGGCTTACATGAAATACATTATGAACTTTGAGATGAGGAGGTAGAAGAAGCTCGTAGGCTAAGTCACCTACTTTCTTTGAAATCAGATATGGCCCACAATATCTGGGGGATAACTTCTTATACTTCCCAAGAGATAAAGAACTTCTTTTGGGCCGTACTCGAATGAAGACCATATCTTCTTCTTTGAATTCTCTGACTGTCCTCTTCTTATCTGCATACTGCTTCTGTCGATCCTGGGCAGCTTTTATATCTTTATGAATTGCCTACATCTGCTGCTCCATGTCATCAAGCATTTGTCTGGACATCTCGACCCTTATTAGCCAATTTGCTCTAATACCAACTGTAAGATCCCTGTCCCTACCACTCAATGGATTCGGGGTGCAAGCAGCGGAAGTAGCACTTCTTGTGCAGGGTAGGGTCCCACACTCGGGGCCTCGCCCACAGATATCTGGACAAGAGACTAATCCGTCGGTTTTTCCAAAACCGAACCCGGAAAAACTTCCTTTATCAGAAAGCACGGGCGATTCCACCAAGATAACTTTTTACTCTAACGTAGTCAAGACCATTACTGATCAAGCTGATCTGACTGCACCTATAAAGATACCCGATCAGATCAAGGAAGAAACTTGCACTTGGATCATTGGGATCAACGCTTTTTTCCCCATCAAGAGGCACAGTTGTTGATTCCTATCCATAGAACAATTACTATCCGATATTTACTTTATCTATCGTAATAACAGAAATTGAGTCTCGATTTACGGATCCATCAGTCCAGCCTAACCCCATCCAGTCCCATGGGTTAGCCAACCACCCAACCACTGTAGTGATGGGATCCAATTAGGAATTTGGTTAGGTTTTGTCCCGGGTACTAGGGAAAAGAGTTCCCAGGCCCCCTAGCCGAAAATTCATGCAAACATAAAACTAGTCACACCACTTACACACCCAATATGACATTGCCTTTTTCTCAGCATCAACTAACTTTAAAACAATCCTTTAATGAAACCATTATGTCACTGGTGACAATCCTCGAAATCTCTGGTTGAATCCATATTTCCAATCATTCATTCATCGGTGTACTTATGGCATCATTGGCAACCAGAACGCTCACCACCTGTTCACTCAGGGGCCTTTTCGATAGTTCCTAGCTCATAATAACCGGCAATATATTCACATAAAAAAATGGAATCTCCGTGGAAGATCAGCAAGATCAACCAAGAGATCCATATAAAAGAGCCATGGACTCATCCGTTGAGGACCAACAATGTCAATCAACCAGATCCATACCCGGTTTCAGAAAACAACTCTTACTCCTTATTCCAATATCTTCCACGACGCACGTGTGGGTATCTTCGACGACCCAAATCCCGAGCACCGTATGGTCAGCACCCTCTAGGATCCTTCGCAGGTGACCTAGCGCTTCACTCATAGGCCGCTTCCTTGGTCCCTCATCCACGTACCGGAAGCTCACCATTTAAATTGAACCGAGGCTGGTCAAGACCTCGGTCGACCTTGCTACGCGAGATGTTCTCCATTGACTCTCTGTCAGCAGTTGCAACTTTATCAGTTAGGTCTCCATGACCTTAATCCACAAGACGGTCAAAATGCTTCCCCAGCATTCTCGACATAAAACAGTCATTTACAAACAGGTCATAAAATACAGTTTCTATATCGAACTCTCGTCTTTTCATCTTATCCCTCCTCAGCCCACATTACTTATTCCACATTCCACTCATATGTGTACTCATTCTCATCCATTCACTCATATCGACGACACATTATTTCACATACACATTCACATTCATTATTCTACATACACATCCATGTTCGTACATCCACATCATACATCTAATCCCATATCCGCATTCATACATACACATCCATATCCACATCCATACATCCACATCAACATCCACATTCACATCCATACATCCACATCTACATGCATACATCCATTTTCACATCCTCATTCATACATCCACATCCACATACATACATCTACATCCGTATCTACATCCATACATACATCTCCATCTATTCCTCGTTCATTTTCATCTAATCGATTCATTTCACATCCTCATATCTATTTATAGAATACAAGAGAATTCTTATTTTCGATATAAGATTTCTTTACGCATTTATTTATGCATAAATTTCATTTTAAGGAGACTAACACTTTCGAAATAAAAATTAATCTTTTATGCATTTTCCTATGCATAAATTCATTTTAAATGAGAAAGACACTTTTGAATAGAAAATCAAATCTTTAATGCATCTTCCTATGCATAAAATCAAAATTGACGAAAGTAACTCTTTTGAACTAAAAATACATTTCTTTATGCATCTTTCCATGCATAAATCCAATTTAGTAGGAATTACACTTTTAGAATAAAAGAATTTTTCTTATGCATCCTATTTATGCATAAAATCATTTATGATAAAAATCACTCTTTTAATATAATAAAATATCTTTTATGCATATGATTATGCATACAATCATTTATGATGAAAATCACTCTTTTAATATAAAAGAATTTCTTTTATGCATCTAATTTATGCATAAAATCATTTATGATGAAAGTAACACTTTAATAAAAAAATAATCTTTTATGCATACCTTTATGCATGAAAATCAAATATGATAAAAGTAACACTTTTATAATAAAATAATAATCTTTTATGCATACCTCTATGCATGAAATTCAAATATGATAAAAGTAACACTTTTACAATAAAATAATAATCTTTTATGCATACCTTTATGCATGAAATTCAAATATGATAAAAATAACACTTTTAGAATAAAATAATAATCTTTTATGCATACCTCTATGCATGAAATTCAATTATGATAAAAATAACACTTTTACAATAAAATAATAATCTTTTATGCATACCTCTATGCATGAAATTCAAATATGATAAAAATAACACTTTTTGGATTAATTTAAATTCTTTATGCATCTATCCATGCATAAATCCAATTTAGTAGGAATTACACTTTTAGAATAGAAGAATTTCTCTTATGCATCTTATTTATGCATAAAATCCATTTATGATAAAAATCGCACTTTTAATATAAAAATTATATCCTTTATGCATATGTTTATGCATACACTTCATTTATGATGAAAATCATTCTTTTAATATAAAAGAATTTCTTTTGTGCATCTAATTTATGCATAAAATCATTTATGAGATAAAAATCTCACTTTTATAATAAAGTATTTCTAATATACATTTTTCTATGCCTAGAATGAAAATTAACTCTTTAAGAATACTCATACGATGGGGATTACTCTTTTTAACATAAAATGTAAGATCCCTGTTCCCACCGAGCAACAGATTCGGGATACTAGCAGCGGAAGTAGCACTTCTCGCGCGGGACAGGGGTCCCACATTCGGGGCCTCGCCCACGGATATCCGGATAAGAGACTAATCCATCGGTTGTTCCAAAACCGAAACTGAAAAAACTTCCTTTACCGGAAAGCACGGGCGATTCCACCAGGATAACTTTTTACTCTAACGTAGTCAAGATCATTTCTAATCAAGCTGATCCAATTACATCTATAAGATACTTGGTCAGATCAAGGAAGAAACTTGCACTTGGATCATTGGGATCAACGCTTTTTTCCCCATTCAAGAGGCACAGCCGTTGATTCTTATCCATAGAACAGTTACTGTCCGGGATTTATTTTATCTATCGTAAAAACAAAAGTTTGAGTCTCGATTTACGGATCCATCAGTCCAGCCTAACCCCATCCGATCCCATGGGTTAGCCAACCGCCCAACCACTGTAGTGATGGGATCCAATTAAAAATTTGGTAAGGTTTTGTTCCGGGTACCAAGGAAAAGAGTTCCAAGGCCCCCTAGCCGGATGTTCATGCAAAATAAAACTAGTCACACCACTCACACACCCAATATGAAATTGCCTTTTCACAGATTCAACCAGTTTAAAACAATCCTTTAATAAAACCATGGTATCACTGATCACCATCTTCCAATTTATCCAGTTGATTCTTAATTTTTCCATCATTCCTTCATCAGAGTATCTATGGCATCATTGGCAACTAGGACGCTCACCACCTGTCCACTCAGGGGCCGTTTCTTAGTTCCTAGCCCTTAATACTCGGCAATATAATCACTTATCAAGATGGACTCTCGTTGAAGATCAGCAAGATCAACCAACAGATCCATATAAGGAGCCATGGACTCATCCATTGAAGACCAGCAAGGTCAATCAACCAGATCCATGCTCGATTTCAGAAAACAACTCCAACTCTGTTCCAATATCTTCCTCGACGCACGCGTGGGTATCCTAGGCGACCCAGAGCCCGAGCACCGTATGGTCAGCACCCTCTAGGATCCTTCGCAGGTGACCTAGCGCTTCACTCATAGGCCGCTTCCTTGGCCCCTCATCCACCGTACCGGAAGCTCACCATTTTAATCGCACCGAGGCTGGTCAAGACCTTGGCCGACCTTGCTACGCGAGACGTCCTTCATTGACTCTCCGTCAGCAGTTGCAACATTATCAGTTACGTCTCACGACCTTAATCACAAGATAGTCACAATGCTCCCCCAGCAATCTTGACATAAAACAGTCATTTACAAACAGCATTTACAAACAGTTTACAATACAGTTTCTATTTTTACTTTCATTTTTCCACATTATCCCTCATCAATCCACATTACTTATTCCATATTCCATTTATATGTATACTCATCCCATCACATCATTTTCCATCTCAACACTTCATATTCCTTCACATCACATATCGTATATTCACATCCATACATATATCCACATCCACATCCACATCCACATCCACATTCACATCCACACATCCACATTTACATCCATACATCTAATTTCACATCCACATCTACATGCACATTCATGCATCCACATCCATACATCCACATCTACATGCACATTCACATCCATACATCCACATCTATATGCGTACATTCTCATCTACATGCATACATCCACATCTCTATGCATACATCCACATCCACATCCACATTCACATTCTCCTCATACATCTACATCTACATCCATACATCCACCTCCACATTCACATCCACATCTATACATCTACATCTACATGCATACATCCACCTCCACATCCACATCCACATCTACATCTACATGCATACATCCACCTCCACATCCACATCCACATCTATACATCTACATCTACATGCATACATCCACATCCACATCTATACATCTACATCTACATGCATACATCTACATCTCCATTCACATCCACATCTATACATCTACATTTACATGCATCCATCCACATCTCTATTTACATCCTCATCTATACATCTACTTCTACATGCATACATCCACATCTCCATGCATACATCCACCTCCACATTCACACTCACATCCATACATCTACATCTACATGCAAACATCCACATCTCCATGCATAATAAAATTCTTTTAATTAATCTAGGATGATAGTTCCTAGAATATGGTAGGAAGTCCTCTTTTTATGCTTTGAATGAATTTATTTTATGCGTAATTTCTATAAAAATTTTGCCATAGCTCCGCTACTATGACTGATAAATCTCAATTTTTTTCTAAGGGATAAAGCTTATCGTTAAGGGATTAATTAGAATGGTCTCTAATTGGGTCATCAATCCATAATGGATTGAATCATCAATGTGCATAAACTAAAAGCATAGCAAAAAGCCATTAATTTGGCCTCAAGCATAGCTTAATCTTGGATTAAGGAAAAGCTTTATGAAAAGCTTCATTTGGATTGAGAATGGATCATGAGTATGACCATTTCTTGAGTGAGAGAGAGAAATTACATAAAAACCATTAGAATTTAAACATAAATGGAAATTAACTTCAATAGCATTTATTAAATTATGTAACTCTTCACTACTATTCACCAATTAACTTCAATAGCATTTAAAAAACCATACCAATTAAACTTCTCAAGCTTGAGAGGGGTTGAGAAGAGAGAATCATTGAGAAATTATAGAAAGATCAAAATTCAATATACTTACCTTATAATTTGCTTGATTCTTTATTCACGGTAGAGGCCCCCAACCAATCAATTGGTTTAGTATGTTGATGGAGCCACCAATGGGGATTGAAGAAAGAGAGAAGTATCAAAAACTAGTGAATTATTAAAGAATTCACAACTCTTGGCTTAGGTAGAGTAGAGTAACAATGCATAAGACACTCTATATTTTGGCTTAGGTGGAGTAGAGTAACAAGGCATAGGACACTATCTAATTTGGCTTAGGTGGAGTAGAGTAACAAGGCATAGGACACTATCTAATTTGGCTTAGGTGGAGTAGAGTAACAAAGCATAAGACACTATCTAATTTGGCTTAGGTGGAGTAGAGTAACAAGCATAAGACTCTATCTAATTTGGCTTAGGTGGAGTAGAGTAACAAAGCATAAGACTCTATCTAATTTGGCTTAGGTGGAGTAGAGTAACAAAGCATAAGACTCTATTTAATTTGGCTTAGGTGGAGTAGAGTAACAAAGCATAAGACTCTATGTCTTTTTCAACAAGGGGAGGCTTCTATTTATAGGAAAATTTGAGCTCCTAACCAAACAAACCGATTCTAGAATTTTCCAAGTCAGTTTGGTCACTTTTTGACCATTTTTAGGTCAGTTAAGCTAACTTTTTGGAACTAGACTTGAATGAGGAGAGAGGAGAGATAAAATATCTTAATTTTTATGAGTTTAAAACTCATTCAAGCATGTGAAATATGCACCTCCTTTAAAGAATTCCCCTTCCTTACATATGTGTCATAATGGAATCATTTTAATATTGCTCATAGTTTTTTACTAATAAGCCTTGTACATTTTCAACTCTTCATCTTATGTGAGCATTTAAGGGACTCCCCTTCCTTACATATGTGTCATAATAAAATCATTATTCCCAAAATATCTCATATTTTTAATATTGCTCATAGCTTTTTATTAATAAACCTTGTACATTTTCAACTCTTCATCTTATGTGAAATATGCACCTCCTTTAAAGAACTCTCCTTCCTTACATATGTGTCATAATGGAATCATTTTAATATTGCTCATAGTTTTTTACTAATAAACCTTGTACATTTTCAACTCTTCATCTTATGCGAGCATTTAAGGGACTCCCCTTCCTTACATATGTGTCATAATAAAATCATTATTCCCAAAATATCTCATATTTTTAATATAGTTTTTTACTAATAAACCTTATACATTTTCAACTCTTCACCTCATGTGAGCATTTACTCATTTTTGGGTATTTTCTTTTTACAATTTGGATTTATCTCCTCCCTTCACATGGATTGATGCTATTGGCCCATAGGAACCTTAATTGGACCATAGTCTAAAGATTTATGAAAATCTAGACCCTTAGGCTAAGGTTCTTTATACCTATTTCCAATTAATTCTAATTGCACATTGAAAAATTCTTTTTAAATTTCTGTTTCAGGGGAACTCATCTGAATTATAAGAGATATTTTTCTATCCAGAAATATTCAAAATCTGAATATTCTCTCTCTAGAATATTTTTCTCTCTCTAGGCTAAAATAGTTAGAAACAAGGTCTTTATATTTCTGAAGAGAGATTGATTACAGGGGAAGATACTAGACATCAAAAAGGGGTTGGGAGAGGAATCTTACATTCTACCCCACTTAAAAAATGCGAGATGTCCTCATCTCGCAAACTGGGATAATTTCGCAAGATGCACGAATATGAGACTTAGAGAAAAATTTTAATCAAGATTAACCACCGAGAAAAGTCTTAAAGAGAACAAGATTCAAAATAAGAACAAGATTTAAACTTTATTCATTCTCGGAACTTATACAGTAAAGATAGAAGAACTCTTTACACTTCCATAAGCCCGTCCATCATATGGTCACAAAAGCAGTCCTCACAAGCTGCACAAGTATAGGGTAACTCATCTATGGGACTGATTCTGCTAGTTATTACCGCACCTATCTCAGTGGTATGAGGTGATCTAACAAAAGGACCTCTGAGAGGCATGCCAAAAACGGAATAAAGGCATATCTTCTCATGAGGAAGAAAACACGCCAGTAAGAAGACCCGCTCAGAAAACCCAAGATGCCTTGATCTCATGACGCAGTAGTATCGGGGACCCAAACCCAAAGCTTCAATAACCATGGCCAAGCGGACATTGTTACGAAAGTGTTGCTGACCCCGGGGTGTTACCCTAGTTATGTTTTGATAGGTCCGCCATTTGGTCTGCGCTACAGAAGTTCCTAGGTGAGGAAAAAGTGAGCGCTCATACTGTTCTATAAAGTCTTTCTTCACAGACTCTCTTGCGTCTTGAAGGTGAGAAATCATCATGGATAAAACTAGTTCTTGTTGCCAAGCCATGAAGGAGATTAAGAAAGAAAGGAGATTGATGGGAGTAAGATTACTGTGAGCGACAAGTAAAAGTTACGACTTATATAAAGGAAGGAGCTAGCGTAACCTAGAAGCCAACGGTAACTTGCCACTGAAGTTTTACCGTCTTTCCATGATTTGTGCTTGACACATTTTTCTATAGAAGGCATTAAGAATTTTGAGATGAGGAGATAAAAGAAGCTTGTAGGCTAAGTCACCTACTTTCATTGAATTCAGATATAAGGGTCACAATATCTGGGGGATAACTTCTTATACTCCCCAAGAGATAAAGAACTTCTTTTGGGCCGTACTCGAATGAAAACCAAAACCTTGGTATCCAAAACACCGATTCTCACTTCTGAACTCATTGTTCTAAATCCTTAAAACAGGTGGAACTCCTGAGAAGTATTCTAGGGAAAGAGTCTTCCTTTTTTTAAACAGAAACTTTCTTTTATTTTAGAGACGGAATAATTATAAGATCAGAAAGGAAGATTCTTACTCCAGTATATCTCGAAGGCTGGGGAGGAATCTTACATTCTACCCCACTTAAAAAGTGCGAGATGTCCTCATCTCTCAAGGTAGCGGACAGCTCTTTTTCTTAAGATCCTCGAAGGCTGGGGAGGAATCTTACATTCCTGTTCCCACCGAGCAACGGATTCGGGGTACTGGCAGCGGAAGTAGCGCTTCTTGCGCGGTACAGGGGTCCCACACTCGGGGCCTCGCCCACGGATATCCGGATAAGAGACTAATCCGTCGGTTGTTCCAAAACCGAACCCGGAAAAACTTCCTTTACCGGAAAGCACGGGCGATTCCACCAGGATAACTTTTTACTCTAACGTAGTCAAGATCATTTCTGATCGAGATGATCCGATTACATCTATAAGATACTTAGTCAGTTCAAGGAAGAAACTTGCACTTGGATCATTGGGATCAACGCTTTTTTCCCCATTCAAGAGGCACAGCCGTGGATTCCTATCCATAGAACAGTTTCTGTCCGGGATTTAATTTTTTTTTCTATCGTAAAAACAAAAGTTTGAGTCTCGATTTACGGATCCATCAGTCCAGCCTAACCCCATCCGATCCCATGGATTAGCCAACCGCCCAACCACTGTAGTGATGGGATCCAATTAAAAATTTGGTAAGGTTTTGTCCCGGGTACCAAGGAAAAGAGTTCCAAGGCCCCCTAGCCGGATGTTCATGCAAAATAAAACTAGTCACACCACTCACACACCCAATATGAAATTGCCTTTTCACAGATTCAACCAGTTTAAAACAATCCTTTAATAAAACCATGGTATCACTGATCACCATCTTCCAATTTATCCAGTTGATTCTTAATTTTTCCATCATTCCTTCATCAGAGTATCTATGGCATCATTGGCAACTAGGACGCTCACCACCTGTCCACTCAGGGGCCGTTTCTTAGTTCCTAGCCCTTAATACTCGGCAATATAATCACTTATCAAGATGGACTCTCGTTGAAGATCAGCAAGATCAACCAACGGATCCATATAAGGAGCCATGGACTCATCCATTGAAGACCAGCAAGGTCAATCAACCAGATCCATGCTCGATTTCAGAAAACAACTCCAACTCTGTTCCAATATCTTCCTCGACGCACGCGTGGGTATCCTAGGCGACCCAGAGCCCGAGCACCGTATGGTCAGCACCCTCTAGGATCCTTCGCAGGTGACCTAGCGCTTCACTCATAGGCCGCTTCCTTGGCCCCTCATCCACCGTACCGGAAGCTCACCATTTTAATCGCACCGAGGCTGATCAAGACCTCGGCCGACCTTGCTACGCGAGACGTCCTTCATTGACTCTCCGTCAGCAGTTGCAACATTATCAGTTACGTCTCACGACCTTAATCACAAGATAGTCACAATGCTCCCCCAGCAATCTTGACATAAAACAGTCATTTACAAACAGCATTTACAAACAGTTTACAATACAGTTTCTATTTTTACTTTCATTTTTCCACATTATCCCTCATCAATCCACATTACTTATTCCATATTCCATTCATATGTATACTCATCCCATCACATCATTTTCCATCTCAACACTTCATATTCCTTCACATCACATATCGTATATTCACATCCATACATATATCCACATCCACATCCACATCCACATTCACATCCACACATCCACATCTACATCCATACATCTAATTTCACATCCACATCTACATGCACATTCATGCATCCACATCCATACATCCACATCTACATGCACATTCACATCCATACATCCACATCTATATGCGTACATTCTCATCTACATGCATACATCCACATCTCTATGCATACATCCACATCCACATCCACATTCACATTCTCCTCATACATCTACATCTACATCCATACATCCACCTCCACATTCACATCCACATCTATACATCTACATCTACATGCATACATCCACATCCACATCCACATCCACATCTACATCTACATGCATACATCCACCTCCACATCCACATCCACATCTATACATCTACATCTACATGCATACATCCACATCCACATCTATACATCTACATCTACATGCATACATCTACATCTCCATTCACATCCACATCTATACATCTACATTTACATGCATCCATCCACATCTCTATTTACATCCTCATCTATACATCTACTTCTACATGCATACATCCACATCTCCATGCATACATCCACCTCCACATTCACACTCACATCCATACATCTACATCTACATGCAAACATCCACATCTCCATGCATACTAAAATTCTTTTAATTAATCTAGGATGATAGTTCCTAGAATATGGTAGGAAGTCCTCTTTTTATGCTTTGAATGAATTTATTTTATGCGTAATTTCTATAAAAATTTTGCCATAGCTCCGCTACTGACTGATAAATCTCAAATTTTTTCTAAGGGATAAAGCTAAACGTTAAGGGATTAATTAGAATGGTCTCTAATTGGGTCATCAATCCATAATGGATTGAATCATCAATGTGCATAAACTAAAAGCATAGCAAAAAGCCATTAATTTGGCCTCAAGCATAGCTTAATCTTGGATTAAGGAAAAGCTTTATGAAAAGCTTCATTTGGATTGAGAATGGATCATGAGTATGACCATTTCTTGAGTGAGAGAGAGAAATTACATAAAAACCATTAGAATTTAAACATAAATGGAAATTAACTTCAATAGCATTTATTAAATTATGTAACTCTTCACTACTATTCACCAATTAACTTCAATAGCATTTAAAAAACCATACCAATTAAACTTCTCAAGCTTGAGAGGGGTTGAGAAGAGAGAATCATTGAGAAATTATAGAAAGATCAAAATTCAATATACTTACCTTATAATTTGCTTGATTCTTTATTCACGGTAGAGGCCCCCAACCAATCAATTGGTTTAGTATGTTGATGGAGCCACCAATGGGGATTGAAGAAAGAGAGAAGTATCAAAAACTAGTGAATTATTAAAGAATTCACAACTCTTGGCTTAGGTAGAGTAGAGTAACAATGCATAAGACACTCTATATTTTGGCTTAGGTGGAGTAGAGTAACAAGGCATAGGACACTATCTAATTTGGCTTAGGTGGAGTAGAGTAACAAGGCATAGGACACTATCTAATTTGGCTTAGGTGGAGTAGAGTAACAAAGCATAAGACACTATCTAATTTGGCTTAGGTGGAGTAGAGTAACAAGCATAAGACTCTATCTAATTTGGCTTAGGTGGAGTAGAGTAACAAAGCATAAGACTCTATCTAATTTGGCTTAGGTGGAGTAGAGTAACAAAGCATAAGACTCTATTTAATTTGGCTTAGGTGGAGTAGAGTAACAAAGCATAAGACTCTATGTCTTTTTCAACAAGGGGAGGCTTCTATTTATAGGAAAATTTGAGCTCCTAACCAAACAAACCGATTCTAGAATTTTCCAAGTCAGTTTGGTCACTTTTTGACCATTTTTAGGTCAGTTAAGCTAACTTTTTGGAACTAGACTTGAATGAGGAGAGAGGAGAGATAAAATATCTTAATTTTTATGAGTTTAAAACTCATTCAAGCATGTGAAATATGCACCTCCTTTAAAGAATTCCCCTTCCTTACATATGTGTCATAATGGAATCATTTTAATATTGCTCATAGTTTTTTACTAATAAGCCTTGTACATTTTCAACTCTTCATCTTATGTGAGCATTTAAGGGACTCCCCTTCCTTACATATGTGTCATAATAAAATCATTATTCCCAAAATATCTCATATTTTTAATATTGCTCATAGCTTTTTATTAATAAACCTTGTACATTTTCAACTCTTCATCTTATGTGAAATATGCACCTCCTTTAAAGAACTCTCCTTCCTTACATATGTGTCATAATGGAATCATTTTAATATTGCTCATAGTTTTTTACTAATAAACCTTGTACATTTTCAACTCTTCATCTTATGTGAGCATTTAAGGGACTCCCCTTCCTTACATATGTGTCATAATAAAATCATTATTCCCAAAATATCTCATATTTTTAATATAGTTTTTTACTAATAAACCTTATACATTTTCAACTCTTCACCTCATGTGAGCATTTACTCATTTTTGGGTATTTTCTTTTTACAATTTGGATTTATCTCCTCCCTTCACATGGATTGATGCTATTGGCCCATAGGAACCTTAATTGAACCATAGTCTAAAGATTTATGAAAATCTAGACCCTTAGGCTAAGGTTCTTTATACCTATTTCCAATTAATTCTAATTGCACATTGGAAAATTCTTTTTAAATTTCTGTTTCAAGGGAACTCATCTGAATTATAAGAGATATTTTTCTATCCAAAAATATTCAAAATCTGAATATTCTCTCTCTAGAATATTTTTCTCTCTCTAGGCTAAAATAGTTAGAAACAAGGTCTTTATATTTCTGAAGAGGGATTGATTACAGGGGAAGATACTAGACATCAAAAAGGGGTTGGGAGAGGAATCTTACATTCTACCCCACTTAAAAAATGCGAGATGTCCTCATCTCGCAAACTGGGATAATTTCGCAAGATGCACGAATATGAGACTTAGAGAAAAATTTTAATCAAGATTAACCACCGAGAAAAGTCTTAAAGAGAGCAAGATTCAAAATAAGAACAAGATTTAAACTTTATTCATTCTCGGAACTTATACAGTAAAGATAGAAGAACTCTTTACACTTCCATAAGCCCGTCCATCATATGGTCACAAAAGCAGTCCTCACAAGCTGCACAAGTATAGGGTAACTCATCTATGGGAATGATTCTGCTAGTTATTGCCGCACCTATCTCAGTGGTATGAGGTGATCTAACAAAAGGACCTCTGAGAGGCATGCCAAAAACGGAATAAAGGCATATCTTCTCATGAGGAAGAAAACACGCCAGTAAGAAGACCCGCTCAGAAAACCCAAGATGCCTTGATCTCATGACGCAGTAGTATCGGGGACCCAAACCCAAAGCTTCAATAACCATGGCCAAGCGGACATTGTTACGAAAGTGTTGCTGACCCCGGGGTGTTACCCTAGTTATGTTTTGATAGGTCCGCCATTTGGTCTGCGCTACAGAAGTTCCTAGGTGAGGAAAAAGTGAGCGCTCATACTGTTCTATAAAGTCTTTCTTCATAGACTCTCTTGCGTCTTGAAGGTGAGAAATCATCATGGATAAAACTAGTTCTTGTTGCCAAGCCATGAAGGAGATTAAGAAAGAAAGGAGATTGATGGGAGTAAGATTACTGTGAGCGACAAGTAAAAGTTACGACTTATATAAAGGAAGGAGCTAGCATAACCTAGAAGCCAACGGTAACTTGCCACTGAAGTTTTACCGTCTTTCCATGATTTGTGTTTGACACATTTTTCTATAGAAGGCATTAAGAATTTTGAGATGAGGAGATAAAAGAAGCTTGTAGGCTAAGTCACCTACTTTCATTGAATTCAGATATAAGGGTCACAATATCTGGGGGATAACTTCTTATACTCCCCAAGAGATAAAGAACTTCTTTTGGGCCGTACTCGAATGAAAACCAAAACCTTGGTATCCAAAACACCGATTCTCACTTCTGAACTCATTGTTCTAAATCCTTAAAACAGGTGGAACTCCTGAGAAGTATTCTAGGGAAAGAGTCTTCCTTTTTTTAAACAGAAACTTTCTTTTATTTTAGAGACGGAATAATTATAAGATCAGAAAGGAAGATTCTTACTCCAATATATCTCGAAGGCTGGGGAGGAATCTTACATTCTACCCCACTTAAAAAGTGCGAGATGTCCTCATCTCTCAAGGTAGCGGACAGCTCTTTTTCTTAAGATCCTCGAAGGCTGGGGACGAATCTTACATTCTACCCCACTTAAAAAGTGCGAGATGTCCTCATCTCGCAAGGTAGCGGACAGCTCTTTTTCTTAAGATCCAATTTTATTCTGGGGTTCCTTATATTTTGGTCAACCCAACAGAACACTGGGATAAATATCCCTTATATAGAACTCATCATTAAATATCAATTCATTCAGATCATATCATTCATATCTTTAACATGATAATGGTCCATTAGACCGCAAAGTTTCCTTCGGAACCTTCCTCCACGAAAATTTCAGTCAAGCAAGTTCCCAATTTGACATCCCTTATCTTGATCTACCGGTCAAGTATTAATAGTAGCAATCTGACAGCACAACCCACTAATCTCATAGTGATTTGCTGAATTCATTATCATCATTCTAGTTATGAATATCATCACAAGGATTCGTCCCATTCCCCCTCATTGTGGTTTCATTATATTTCAACTAAATTTTAAAAATCATCATTTTCAATCAGAATTTTCAATCAGAATCCAAATCAATTCATCCATTCTCAAACAAAATTAAAAATCATATCAATCACATTCGAAATCATCATCTAGATAGCATTAACGCTTATAATTTCAAGTCTTAGATTTACTCGTATATACAGTCAGTAAAGAGCTGCAGTATACTCTCGGTATATACGGGTAGTCACGGCCCTTGGAATTATAAGGTAAATACCATCATGTCTAGGCCTCAAGCAAGTCAGGGTTCTATATAATTGCGAAACTTCCATTTGAAGACCCAATTACTAAATTACGACTTTCAGTTTGAATATCAAATTGTATGAATTATATCACACAATTATAACCTTTTTGTGTTTCTTGATAAATTTTTGACATATTTGTCTTCTTAGTTGATCTTTATTAACCAAATGCTCTGATACCAACTGTAAGATCCCTGTTCCCACCGAGCAACAGATTCGGGATACTAGCAGCGGAAGTAGCACTTCTCGCGCGGGACAGGGGTCCCACATTCGGGGCCTCGCCCACGGATATCCGGATAAGAGACTAATCCGTCGGTTGTTCCAAAACCGAAACCGAAAAAACTTCCTTTACCGGAAAGCACGGGCGATTCCACCAGGATAACTTTTTACTCTAACGTAGTCAAGATCATTTCTAATCAAGCTGATCCAATTACATCTATAAGATACTTGGTCAGATCAAGGAAGAAACTTGCACTTGGATCATTGGGATCAACGCTTTTTTCCCCATTCAAGAGGCACAGCCGTTGATTCTTATCCATAGAACAGTTACTGTCCGGGATTTATTTTATCTATCGTAAAAACAAAAGTTTGAGTCTCGATTTACGGATCCATCAGTCCAGCCTAACCCCATCCGATCCCATGGGTTAGCCAACCGCCCAACCACTGTAGTGATGGGATCCAATTAAAAATTTGGTAAGGTTTTGTCCCGGGTACCAAGGAAAAGAGTTCCAAGGCCCCCTAGCCGGATGTTCATG
The DNA here is from genome assembly GCF_041138505.1 of Cibotium barometz. Classification (NCBI taxonomy): domain Eukaryota; kingdom Viridiplantae; phylum Streptophyta; class Polypodiopsida; order Cyatheales; family Cibotiaceae; genus Cibotium; species Cibotium barometz. The sequence continues at coordinate 36,079,695 of NC_141094.1, forward strand.
CAAAATAAAACTAGTCACACCACTCACACACCCAATATGAAATTGCCTTTTCACAGATTCAACCAGTTTAAAACAATCCTTTAATAAAACCATGGTATCACTGATCACCATCTTCCAATTTATCCAGTTGATTCTTAATTTTTCCATCATTCCTTCATCAGAGTATCTATGGCATCATTGGCAACTAGGACGCTCACCACCTGTCCACTCAGGGGCCGTTTCTTAGTTCCTAGCCCTTAATACTCGGCAATATAATCACTTATCAAGATGGACTCTCGTTGAAGATCAGCAAGATCAACCAACGGATCCATATAAGGAGCCATGGACTCATCCATTGAAGACTAGCAAGGTCAATCAACCAGATCCATGCTCGATTTCAGAAAATAACTCCAACTCTGTTCCAATATCTTCCTCGACGCACGCGTGGGTATCCTAGGCGACCCAGAGCCCGAGCACCGTATGGTCAGCACCCTCTAGGATCCTTCGCAGGTGACCTAGCGCTTCACTCATAGGCCGCTTCCTTGGCCCCTCATCCACCGTACCGGAAGCTCACCATTTTAATCGCACCGAGGCTGGTCAAGACCTCGGCCGACCTTGCTACGCGAGACGTCCTTCATTGACTCTCCGTCAGCAGTTGCAACATTATCAGTTAGGTCTCACGACCTTAATCACAAGATAGTCACAATGCTCCCCCAGCAATCTTGACATAAAACAGTCATTTACAAACAGCATTTACAAACAGTTTACAATACAGTTTCTATTTTTACTTTCATTTTTCCACATTATCCCTCATCAATCCACATTACTTATTCCATATTCCATTTATATGTATACTCATCCCATCACATCATTTTCCATCTCAACACTTCATATTCCTTCACATCACATATCGTATATTCACATCCATACATATATCCACATCCACATCCACATCCACATTCACATCCACACATCCACATCTACATCCATACATCTAATTTCACATCCACATCTACATGCACATTCATGCATCCACATCCATACATCCACATCTACATGCACATTCACATCCATACATCCACATCTATATGCGTACATTCTCATCTACATGCATACATCCACATCTCTATGCATACATCCACATCCACATCCACATTCACATTCTCCTCATACATCTACATCTACATCCATACATCCACCTCCACATTCACATCCACATCTATACATCTACATCTACATGCATACATCCACATCCACATCCACATCCACATCTACATCTACATGCATACATCCACCTCCACATCCACATCCACATCTATACATCTACATCTACATGCATACATCCACATCCACATCTATACATCTACATCTACATGCATACATCTACATCTCCATTCACATCCACATCTATACATCTACATTTACATGCATCCATCCACATCTCTATTTACATCCTCATCTATACATCTACTTCTACATGCATACATCCACATCTCCATGCATACATCCACCTCCACATTCACACTCACATCCATACATCTACATCTACATGCAAACATCCACATCTCCATGCATACTAAAATTCTTTTAATTAATCTAGGATGATAGTTCCTAGAATATGGTAGGAAGTCCTCTTTTTATGCTTTGAATGAATTTATTTTATGCGTAATTTCTATAAAAATTTTGCCATAGCTCCGCTACTATGACTGATAAATCTCAATTTTTTTCTAAGGGATAAAGCTAAACGTTAAGGGATTAATTAGAATGGTCTCTAATTGGGTCATCAATCCATAATGGATTGAATCATCAATGTGCATAAACTAAAAGCATAGCAAAAAGCCATTAATTTGGCCTCAAGCATAGCTTAATCTTGGATTAAGGAAAAGCTTTATGAAAAGCTTCATTTGGATTGAGAATGGATCATGAGTATGACCATTTCTTGAGTGAGAGAGAGAAATTACATAAAAACCATTAGAATTTAAACATAAATGGAAATTAACTTCAATAGCATTTATTAAATTATGTAACTCTTCACTACTATTCACCAATTAACTTCAATAGCATTTAAAAAACCATACCAATTAAACTTCTCAAGCTTGAGAGGGGTTGAGAAGAGAGAATCATTGAGAAATTATAGAAAGATCAAAATTCAATATACTTACCTTATAATTTGCTTGATTCTTTATTCACGGTAGAGGCCCCCAACCAATCAATTGGTTTAGTATGTTGATGGAGCCACCAATGGGGATTGAAGAAAGAGAGAAGTATCAAAAACTAGTGAATTATTAAAGAATTCACAACTCTTGGCTTAGGTAGAGTAGAGTAACAATGCATGAGACGCTCTATATTTTGGCTTAGGTGGAGTAGAGTAACAAGGCATAGGACACTATCTAATTTGGCTTAGGTGGAGTAGAGTAACAAAGCATAAGACACTATCTAATTTGGCTTAGGTGGAGTAGAGTAACAAGCATAAGACTCTATCTAATTTGGCTTAGGTGGAGTAGAGTAACAAAGCATAAGACTCTATCTAATTTGGCTTAGGTGGAGTAGAGTAACAAAGCATAAGACTCTATCTAATTTGGCTTAGGTGGAGTAGAGTAAAAAAGCATAAGACTCTATCAAATTTGGCTTAGGTGGAGTAGAGTAACAAAGCATAAGACTCTATGTCTTTTTCAACAAGGGGAGGCTTCTATTTATAGGAAAATTTGAGCTCCTAACCAAACAAACCGATTCTAGAATTTTCCAAGTCAGTTTGGTCACTTTTTGACCATTTTTAGGTCAGTTAAGCTAACTTTTTGGAACTAGACTTGAATGAGGAGAGAGGAGAGATAAAATATCTTAATTTTTATGAGTTTAAAACTCATTCAAGCATGTGAAATATGCACCTCCTTTAAAGAATTCCCCTTCCTTACATATGTGTCATAATGGAATCATTTTAATATTGCTCATAGTTTTTTACTAATAAGCCTTGTACATTTTCAACTCTTCATCTTATGTGAGCATTTAAGGGACTCCCCTTCCTTACATATGTGTCATAATAAAATCATTATTCCCAAAATATCTCATATTTTTAATATTGCTCATAGCTTTTTATTAATAAACCTTGTACATTTTCAACTCTTCATCTTATGTGAAATATGCACCTCCTTTAAAGAACTCTCCTTCCTTACATATGTGTCATAATGGAATCATTTTAATATTGCTCATAGTTTTTTACTAATAAACCTTGTACATTTTCAACTCTTCATCTTATGTGAGCATTTAAGGGACTCCCCTTCCTTACATATGTGTCATAATAAAATCATTATTCCCAAAATATCTCATATTTTTAATATAGTTTTTTACTAATAAACCTTGTACATTTTCAACTCTTCACCTCATGTGAGCATTTACTCATTTTTGGGTATTTTCTTTTTACAATTTGGATTTATCTCCTCCCTTCACATGGATTGATGCTATTGGCCCATAGGAACCTTAATTGGACCATAGTCTAAAGATTTATGAAAATCTAGACCCTTAGGCTAAGGTTCTTTATACCTATTTCCAATTAATTCTAATTGCACATTGGAAAATTCTTTTTAAATTTCAATTTCAGGGGAACTCATCTGAATTATAAGAGATATTTTTCTATCCAAAAATATTCAAAATCTGAATATTCTCTCTCTAGAATATTTTTCTCTCTCTAGGCTAAAATAGTTAGAAACAAGGTCTTTATATTTCTGAAGAGGGATTGATTACAGGGGAAGATACTAGACATCAAAAAGGGGTTGGGAGAGGAATCTTACATTCTACCCCACTTAAAAAATGCGAGATGTCCTCATCTCGCAAACTGGGATAATTTCGCAAGATGCACGAATATGAGACTTAGAGAAAAATTTTAATCAAGATTAACCACCGAGAAAAGTCTTAAAGAGAGCAAGATTCAAAATAAGAACAAGATTTAAACTTTATTCATTCTCGGAACTTATACAGTAAAGATAGAAGAACTCTTTACACTTCCATAAGCCCGTCCATCATATGGTCACAAAAGCAGTCCTCACAAGCTGCACAAGTATAGGGTAACTCATCTATGGGAATGATTCTGCTAGTTATTGCCGCACCTATCTCAGTGGTATGAGGTGATCTAACAAAAGGACCTCTGAGAGGCATGCCAAAAACGGAATAAAGGCATATCTTCTCATGAGGAAGAAAACACGCCAGTAAGAAGACCCGCTCAGAAAACCCAAGATGCCTTGATCTCATGACGCAGTAGTATCGGGGACCCAAACCCAAAGCTTCAATAACCATGGCCAAGCGGACATTGTTACGAAAGTGTTGCTGACCCCGGGGTGTTACCCTAGTTATGTTTTGATAGGTCCGCCATTTGGTCTGCGCTACAGAAGTTCCTAGGTGAGGAAAAAGTGAGCGCTCATACTGTTCTATAAAGTCTTTCTTCATAGACTCTCTTGCGTCTTGAAGGTGAGAAATCATCATGGATAAAACTAGTTCTTGTTGCCAAGCCATGAAGGAGATTAAGAAAGAAAGGAGATTGATGGGAGTAAGATTACTGTGAGCGACAAGTAAAAGTTACGACTTATATAAAGGAAGGAGCTAGCGTAACCTAGAAGCCAACGGTAACTTGCCACTGAAGTTTTACCGTCTTTCCATGATTTGTGTTTGACACATTTTTCTATAGAAGGCATTAAGAATTTTGAGATGAGGAGATAAAAGAAGCTTGTAGGCTAAGTCACCTACTTTCATTGAATTCAGATATAAGGGTCACAATATCTGGGGGATAACTTCTTATACTCCCCAAGAGATAAAGAACTTCTTTTGGGCCGTACTCGAATGAAAACCAAAACCTTGGTATCCAAAACACCGATTCTCACTTCTGAACTCATTGTTCTAAATCCTTAAAACAGGTGGAACTCCTGAGAAGTATTCTAGGGAAAGAGTCTTCCTTTTTTTAAACAGAAACTTTCTTTTATTTTAGAGACGGAATAATTATAAGATCAGAAAGGAAGATTCTTACTCCAATATATCTCGAAGGCTGGGGAGGAATCTTACATTCTACCCCACTTAAAAAGTGCGAGATGTCCTCATCTCTCAAGGTAGCGGACAGCTCTTTTTCTTAAGATCCTCGAAGGCTGGGGACGAATCTTACATTCTACCCCACTTAAAAAGTGCGAGATGTCCTCATCTCGCAAGGTAGCGGACAGCTCTTTTTCTTAAGATCCAATTTTATTCTGGGGTTCCTTATATTTTGGTCAACCCAACAGAACACTGGGATAAATATCCCTTATATAGAACTCATCATTAAATATCAATTCATTCAGATCATATCATTCATATCTTTAACATGATAATGGTCCATTAGACCGCAAAGTTTCCTTCGGAACCTTCCTCCACGAAAATTTCAGTCAAGCAAGTTCTCAATTTGACATCCCTTATCTTGATCTACCGGTCAAGTATTAATAGTAGCAATCTGACAGCACAACCCACTAATCTCATAGTGATTTGCTGAATTCATTATCATCATTCTAGTTATGAATATCATCACAAGGATTCGTCCCATTCCCCCTCATTGTGGTTTCATTATATTTCAACTAAATTTTAAAAATCATCATTTTCAATCAGAATTTTCAATCAGAATCCAAATCAATTCATCCATTCTCAAACAAAATTAAAAATCATATCAATCACATTCGAAATCATCATCTAGATAGCATTAACGCTTATAATTTCAAGTCTTAGATTTACTCGTATATACAGTCAGTAAAGAGCTGCAGTATACTCTCGGTATATACGGGTAGTCACGGCCCTTGGAATTATAAGGTAAATACCATCATGTCTAGGCCTCAAGCAAGTCAGGGTTCTATATAATTGCGAAACTTCCATTTGAAGACCCAATTACTAAATTACGACTTTCAGTTTGAATATCAAATTGTATGAATTATATCACACAATTATAACCTTTTTGTGTTTCTTGATAAATTTTTGACATATTTGTCTTCTTAGTTGATCTTTATTAACCAAATGCTCTGATACCAACTGTAAGATCCCTGTTCCCACCGAGCAACAGATTCGGGATACTAGCAGCGGAAGTAGCACTTCTCGCGCGGGACAGGGGTCCCACATTCGGGGCCTCGCCCACGGATATCCGGATAAGAGACTAATCCGTCGGTTGTTCCAAAACCGAAACCGAAAAAACTTCCTTTACCGGAAAGCACGGGCGATTCCACCAGGATAACTTTTTACTCTAACGTAGTCAAGATCATTTCTAATCAAGCTGATCCAATTACATCTATAAGATACTTGGTCAGATCAAGGAAGAAACTTGCACTTGGATCATTGGGATCAACGCTTTTTTCCCCATTCAAGAGGCACAGCCGTTGATTCTTATCCATAGAACAGTTACTGTCCGGGATTTATTTTATCTATCGTAAAAACAAAAGTTTGAGTCTCGATTTACGGATCCATCAGTCCAGCCTAACCCCATCCGATCCCATGGGTTAGCCAACCGCCCAACCACTGTAGTGATGGGATCCAATTAAAAATTTGGTAAGGTTTTGTCCCGGGTACCAAGGAAAAGAGTTCCAAGGCCCCCTAGCCGGATGTTCATGCAAAATAAAACTAGTCACACCACTCACACACCCAATATGAAATTGCCTTTTCACAGATTCAACCAGTTTAAAACAATCCTTTAATAAAACCATGGTATCACTGATCACCATCTTCCAATTTATCCAGTTGATTCTTAATTTTTCCATCATTCCTTCATCAGAGTATCTATGGCATCATTGGCAACTAGGACGCTCACCACCTGTCCACTCAGGGGCCGTTTCTTAGTTCCTAGCCCTTAATACTCGGCAATATAATCACTTATCAAGATGGACTCTCGTTGAAGATCAGCAAGATCAACCAACGGATCCATATAAGGAGCCATGGACTCATCCATTGAAGACTAGCAAGGTCAATCAACCAGATCCATGCTCGATTTCAGAAAATAACTCCAACTCTGTTCCAATATCTTCCTCGACGCACGCGTGGGTATCCTAGGCGACCCAGAGCCCGAGCACCGTATGGTCAGCACCCTCTAGGATCCTTCGCAGGTGACCTAGCGCTTCACTCATAGGCCGCTTCCTTGGCCCCTCATCCACCGTACCGGAAGCTCACCATTTTAATCGCACCGAGGCTGGTCAAGACCTCGGCCGACCTTGCTACGCGAGACGTCCTTCATTGACTCTCCGTCAGCAGTTGCAACATTATCAGTTAGGTCTCACGACCTTAATCACAAGATAGTCACAATGCTCCCCCAGCAATCTTGACATAAAACAGTCATTTACAAACAGCATTTACAAACAGTTTACAATACAGTTTCTATTTTTACTTTCATTTTTCCACATTATCCCTCATCAATCCACATTACTTATTCCATATTCCATTTATATGTATACTCATCCCATCACATCATTTTCCATCTCAACACTTCATATTCCTTCACATCACATATCGTATATTCACATCCATACATATATCCACATCCACATCCACATCCACATTCACATCCACACATCCACATCTACATCCATACATCTAATTTCACATCCACATCTACATGCACATTCATGCATCCACATCCATACATCCACATCTACATGCACATTCACATCCATACATCCACATCTATATGCGTACATTCTCATCTACATGCATACATCCACATCTCTATGCATACATCCACATCCACATCCACATTCACATTCTCCTCATACATCTACATCTACATCCATACATCCACCTCCACATTCACATCCACATCTATACATCTACATCTACATGCATACATCCACATCCACATCCACATCCACATCTACATCTACATGCATACATCCACCTCCACATCCACATCCACATCTATACATCTACATCTACATGCATACATCCACATCCACATCTATACATCTACATCTACATGCATACATCTACATCTCCATTCACATCCACATCTATACATCTACATTTACATGCATCCATCCACATCTCTATTTACATCCTCATCTATACATCTACTTCTACATGCATACATCCACATCTCCATGCATACATCCACCTCCACATTCACACTCACATCCATACATCTACATCTACATGCAAACATCCACATCTCCATGCATACTAAAATTCTTTTAATTAATCTAGGATGATAGTTCCTAGAATATGGTAGGAAGTCCTCTTTTTATGCTTTGAATGAATTTATTTTATGCGTAATTTCTATAAAAATTTTGCCATAGCTCCGCTACTATGACTGATAAATCTCAATTTTTTTCTAAGGGATAAAGCTAAACGTTAAGGGATTAATTAGAATGGTCTCTAATTGGGTCATCAATCCATAATGGATTGAATCATCAATGTGCATAAACTAAAAGCATAGCAAAAAGCCATTAATTTGGCCTCAAGCATAGCTTAATCTTGGATTAAGGAAAAGCTTTATGAAAAGCTTCATTTGGATTGAGAATGGATCATGAGTATGACCATTTCTTGAGTGAGAGAGAGAAATTACATAAAAACCATTAGAATTTAAACATAAATGGAAATTAACTTCAATAGCATTTATTAAATTATGTAACTCTTCACTACTATTCACCAATTAACTTCAATAGCATTTAAAAAACCATACCAATTAAACTTCTCAAGCTTGAGAGGGGTTGAGAAGAGAGAATCATTGAGAAATTATAGAAAGATCAAAATTCAATATACTTACCTTATAATTTGCTTGATTCTTTATTCACGGTAGAGGCCCCCAACCAATCAATTGGTTTAGTATGTTGATGGAGCCACCAATGGGGATTGAAGAAAGAGAGAAGTATCAAAAACTAGTGAATTATTAAAGAATTCACAACTCTTGGCTTAGGTAGAGTAGAGTAACAATGCATGAGACGCTCTATATTTTGGCTTAGGTGGAGTAGAGTAACAAGGCATAGGACACTATCTAATTTGGCTTAGGTGGAGTAGAGTAACAAAGCATAAGACACTATCTAATTTGGCTTAGGTGGAGTAGAGTAACAAGCATAAGACTCTATCTAATTTGGCTTAGGTGGAGTAGAGTAACAAAGCATAAGACTCTATCTAATTTGGCTTAGGTGGAGTAGAGTAACAAAGCATAAGACTCTATCTAATTTGGCTTAGGTGGAGTAGAGTAAAAAAGCATAAGACTCTATCAAATTTGGCTTAGGTGGAGTAGAGTAACAAAGCATAAGACTCTATGTCTTTTTCAACAAGGGGAGGCTTCTATTTATAGGAAAATTTGAGCTCCTAACCAAACAAACCGATTCTAGAATTTTCCAAGTCAGTTTGGTCACTTTTTGACCATTTTTAGGTCAGTTAAGCTAACTTTTTGGAACTAGACTTGAATGAGGAGAGAGGAGAGATAAAATATCTTAATTTTTATGAGTTTAAAACTCATTCAAGCATGTGAAATATGCACCTCCTTTAAAGAATTCCCCTTCCTTACATATGTGTCATAATGGAATCATTTTAATATTGCTCATAGTTTTTTACTAATAAGCCTTGTACATTTTCAACTCTTCATCTTATGTGAGCATTTAAGGGACTCCCCTTCCTTACATATGTGTCATAATAAAATCATTATTCCCAAAATATCTCATATTTTTAATATTGCTCATAGCTTTTTATTAATAAACCTTGTACATTTTCAACTCTTCATCTTATGTGAAATATGCACCTCCTTTAAAGAACTCTCCTTCCTTACATATGTGTCATAATGGAATCATTTTAATATTGCTCATAGTTTTTTACTAATAAACCTTGTACATTTTCAACTCTTCATCTTATGTGAGCATTTAAGGGACTCCCCTTCCTTACATATGTGTCATAATAAAATCATTATTCCCAAAATATCTCATATTTTTAATATAGTTTTTTACTAATAAACCTTGTACATTTTCAACTCTTCACCTCATGTGAGCATTTACTCATTTTTGGGTATTTTCTTTTTACAATTTGGATTTATCTCCTCCCTTCACATGGATTGATGCTATTGGCCCATAGGAACCTTAATTGGACCATAGTCTAAAGATTTATGAAAATCTAGACCCTTAGGCTAAGGTTCTTTATACCTATTTCCAATTAATTCTAATTGCACATTGGAAAATTCTTTTTAAATTTCAATTTCAGGGGAACTCATCTGAATTATAAGAGATATTTTTCTATCCAAAAATATTCAAAATCTGAATATTCTCTCTCTAGAATATTTTTCTCTCTCTAGGCTAAAATAGTTAGAAACAAGGTCTTTATATTTCTGAAGAGGGATTGATTACAGGGGAAGATACTAGACATCAAAAAGGGGTTGGGAGAGGAATCTTACATTCTACCCCACTTAAAAAATGCGAGATGTCCTCATCTCGCAAACTGGGATAATTTCGCAAGATGCACGAATATGAGACTTAGAGAAAAATTTTAATCAAGATTAACCACCGAGAAAAGTCTTAAAGAGAGCAAGATTCAAAATAAGAACAAGATTTAAACTTTATTCATTCTCGGAACTTATACAGTAAAGATAGAAGAACTCTTTACACTTCCATAAGCCCGTCCATCATATGGTCACAAAAGCAGTCCTCACAAGCTGCACAAGTATAGGGTAACTCATCTATGGGAATGATTCTGCTAGTTATTGCCGCACCTATCTCAGTGGTATGAGGTGATCTAACAAAAGGACCTCTGAGAGGCATGCCAAAAACGGAATAAAGGCATATCTTCTCATGAGGAAGAAAACACGCCAGTAAGAAGACCCGCTCAGAAAACCCAAGATGCCTTGATCTCATGACGCAGTAGTATCGGGGACCCAAACCCAAAGCTTCAATAACCATGGCCAAGCGGACATTGTTACGAAAGTGTTGCTGACCCCGGGGTGTTACCCTAGTTATGTTTTGATAGGTCCGCCATTTGGTCTGCGCTACAGAAGTTCCTAGGTGAGGAAAAAGTGAGCGCTCATACTGTTCTATAAAGTCTTTCTTCATAGACTCTCTTGCGTCTTGAAGGTGAGAAATCATCATGGATAAAACTAGTTCTTGTTGCCAAGCCATGAAGGAGATTAAGAAAGAAAGGAGATTGATGGGAGTAAGATTACTGTGAGCGACAAGTAAAAGTTACGACTTATATAAAGGAAGGAGCTAGCGTAACCTAGAAGCCAACGGTAACTTGCCACTGAAGTTTTACCGTCTTTCCATGATTTGTGTTTGACACATTTTTCTATAGAAGGCATTAAGAATTTTGAGATGAGGAGATAAAAGAAGCTTGTAGGCTAAGTCACCTACTTTCATTGAATTCAGATATAAGGGTCACAATATCTGGGGGATAACTTCTTATACTCCCCAAGAGATAAAGAACTTCTTTTGGGCCGTACTCGAATGAAAACCAAAACCTTGGTATCCAAAACACCGATTCTCACTTCTGAACTCATTGTTCTAAATCCTTAAAATAGGTGGAACTCCTGAGAAGTATTCTAGGGAAAGAGTCTTCCTTTTTTTAAACAGAAACTTTCTTTTATTTTAGAGACGGAATAATTATAAGATCAGAAAGGAAGATTCTTACTCCAGTATATCTCGAAGGCTGGGGAGGAATCTTACATTCTACCCCACTTAAAAAGTGCGAGATGTCCTCATCTCTCAAGGTAGCGGACAGCTCTTTTTCTTAAGATCCTCGAAGGCTGGGGAGGAATCTTACATTCTACCCCACTTAAAAAGTGCGAGATGTCCTCATCTCGCAAGGTAGCGGACAGCTCTTTTTCTTAAGATCCAATTTTATTCTGGGGTTCCTTATATTTTGGTCAACCCAACAGAACACTGGGATAAATATCCCTTATATAGAACTCATCATTAAATATCAATTCATTTAGATCATATCATTCATATCTTTAACATGATAATGGTCCATTAGACCGCAAAGTTTCCTTCGGAACCTTCCTCCACGAAAATTTCAGTCAAGCAAGTTCTCAATTTGACATCCCTTATCTTGATCTACCGGTCAAGTATTAATAGTAGCAATCTGACAGCACAACCCACTAATCTCATAGTGATTTGCTGAATTCATTATCATCATTCTAGTTATGAATATCATCACAAGGATTCGTCCCATTCCCCCTCATTGTGGTTTCATTATATTTCAACAAAATTTTAAAAATCATCATTTTTCAATCAGAATTTTCAATCATAATCCAAATCAATTCATCCATTCTCAAACAGAATTAAAAATCATATCAATCACATTCGAAATCATCATCTAGATAGCATTAACGCTTATAATTTCAAGTCTTAGATTTACTCGTATATACAGTCAGTAAAGAGCTGCAGTATACTCTCGGTATATACGGGTAGTCACGGCCCTTGGAATTATAAGGTAAATACCATCATGTCTAGGCCTCAAGCAAGTCAGGGTTCTATATAATTGCGAAACTTCCATTTGAAGACCCAATTACTAAATTACGACTTTCAGTTTGAATATCAAATTGTATGAATTATATCACACAATTATAACCTTTTTGTGTTTCTTGATAAATTTTTGACACATTTGTCTTCTTAGTTGATCTTTATTAACCAAATGCTCTGATACCAACTGTAAGATCCCTGTTCCCACCGAGCAACAGATTCGGGATACTAGCAGCGGAAGTAGCACTTCTCGCGCGGGACAGGGGTCCCACATTCGGGGCCTCGCCCACGGATATCCGGATAAGAGACTAATCCGTCGGTTGTTCCAAAACCGAAACCGAAAAAACTTCCTTTACCGGAAAGCACGGGCGATTCCACCAGGATAACTTTTTACTCTAACGTAGTCAAGATCATTTCTAATCAAGCTGATCCAATTACATCTATAAGATACTTGGTCAGATCAAGGAAGAAACTTGCACTTGGATCATTGGGATCAACGCTTTTTTCCCCATTCAAGAGGCACAGCCGTTGATTCTTATCCATAGAACAGTTACTGTCCGGGATTTATTTTATCTATCGTAAAAACAAAAGTTTGAGTCTCGATTTACGGATCCATCAGTCCAGCCTAACCCCATCCGATCCCATGGGTTAGCCAACCGCCCAACCACTGTAGTGATGGGATCCAATTAAAAATTTGGTTAGGTTTTGTCCCGGGTACCAAGGAAAAGAGTTCCAAGGCCCCCTAGCCGGATGTTCATGCAAAATAAAACTAGTCACACCACTCACACACCCAATATGAAATTGCCTTTTCACAGATTCAACCAATTTAAAACAATCCTTTAATAAAACCATGGTATCACTGATCACCATCTTCCAATTTATCCAGTTGATTCTTAATTTTTCCATCATTCCTTCATCAGAGTATCTATGGCATCATTGGCAACTAGGACGCTCACCACCTGTCCACTCAGGGGCCGTTTCTTAGTTCCTAGCCCTTAATACTCGGCAATATAATCACTTATCAAGATGGACTCTCGTTGAAGATCAGCAAGATCAACCAAGGATCCATATAAGGAGCCATGGACTCATCCATTGAAGACCAGCAAGGTCAATCAACCAGATCCATGCTCGATTTCAGAAAACAACTCCAACTCTGTTCCAATATCTTCCTCGACGCACGCGTGGGTATCCTAGGCGACCCAGAGCCCGAGCACCGTATGGTCAGCACCCTCTAGGATCCTTCGCAGGTGACCTAGCGCTTCACTCATAGGCCGCTTCCTTGGCCCCTCATCCACCGTACCGGAAGCTCACCATTTTAATCGCACCGAGGCTGGTCAAGACCTCGGCCGACCTTGCTACACGAGACGTCCTTCATTGACTCTCCGTCAGCAGTTGCAACATTATCAGTTAGGTCTCACGACCTTAATCACAAGATAGTCACAATGCTCCCCCAGCAATCTTGACATAAAACAGTCATTTACAAACAGCATTTACAAACAGTTTACAATACAGTTTCTATTTTTACTTTCATTTTTCCACATTATCCCTCATCAATCCACATTACTTATTCCATATTCCATTCATATGTATACTCATCCCATCACATCATTTTCCATCTCAACACTTCATATTCCTTCACATCACATATCGTATATTCACATCCATACATATATCCACATCCACATCCACATCCACATTCACATCCACACATCCACATCTACATCCATACATCTAATTTCACATCCACATCTACATGCACATTCATGCATCCACATCCATACATCCACATCTACATGCACATTCACATCCATACATCCACATCTATATGCGTACATTCTCATCTACATGCATACATCCACATCTCTATGCATACATCCACATCCACATCCACATTCACATTCTCCTCATACATCTACATCTACATCCATACATCCACCTCCACATTCACATCCACATCTATACATCTACATCTACATGCATACATCCACCTCCACATCCACATCCACATCCACATCTACATCTACATGCATACATCCACCTCCACATCCACATCCACATCTATACATCTACATCTACATGCATACATCCACATCCACATCTATACATCTACATCTACATGCATACATCTACATCTCCATTCACATCCACATCTATACATCTACATTTACATGCATCCATCCACATCTCTATTTACATCCTCATCTATACATCTACTTCTACATGCATACATCCACATCTCCATGCATACATCCACCTCCACATTCACACTCACATCCATACATCTACATCTACATGCAAACATCCACATCTCCATGCATAATAAAATTCTTTTAATTAATCTAGGATGATAGTTCCTAGAATATGGTAGGAAGTCCTCTTTTTATGCTTTGAATGAATTTATTTTATGCGTAATTTCTATAAAAATTTTGCCATAGCTCCGCTACTATGACTGATAAATCTCAATTTTTTTCTAAGGGATAAAGCTTATCGTTAAGGGATTAATTAGAATGGTCTCTAATTGGGTCATCAATCCATAATGGATTGAATCATCAATGTGCATAAACTAAAAGCATAGAAAAAAGCCATTAATTTGGCCTCAAGCATAGCTTAATCTTGGATTAAGGAAAAGCTTTATGAAAAGCTTCATTTGGATTGAGAATGGATCATGAGTATGACCATTTCTTGAGTGAGAGAGAGAAATTACATAAAAACCATTAGAATTTAAACATAAATGAAAATTAACTTCAATAGCATTTATTAAATTATGTAACTCTTCACTACTATTCACCAATTAACTTCAATAGCATTTAAAAAACCATACCAATTAAACTTCTCAAGCTTGAGAGGGGTTGAGAAGAGAGAATCATTGAGAAATTATAGAAAGATCAAAATTCAATATACTTACCTTATAATTTGCTTGATTCTTTATTCACGGTAGAGGCCCCCAACCAATCAATTGGTTTAGTATGTTGATGGAGCCACCAATGGGGATTGAAGAAAGAGAGAAGTATCAAAAACTAGTGAATTATTAAAGAATTCACAACTCTTGGCTTAGGTAGAGTAGAGTAACAATGCATAAGACACTCTATATTTTGGCTTAGGTGAAGTAGAGTAACAAGGCATAGGACACTATCTAATTTGGCTTAGGTGGAGTAGAGTAACAAAGCATAAGACACTATCTAATTTGGCTTAGGTGGAGTAGAGTAACAAGCATAAGACTCTATCTAATTTGGCTTAGGTGGAGTAGAGTAACAAAGCATAAGACTCTATCTAATTTGGCTTAGGTGGAGTAGAGTAACAAAGCATAAGACTCTATCTAATTTGGCTTAGGTGGAGTAGAGTAACAAAGCATAAGACTCTATGTCTTTTTCAACAAGGGGAGGCTTCTATTTATAGGAAAATTTGAGCTCCTAACCAAACAAACCGATTCTAGAATTTTCCAAGTCAGTTTGGTCACTTTTTGACCATTTTTAGGTCAGTTAAGCTAACTTTTTGGAACTAGACTTGAATGAGGAGAGAGGAGAGATAAAATATCTTAATTTTTATGAGTTTAAAACTCATTCAAGCATGTGAAATATGCACCTCCTTTAAAGAATTCCCCTTCCTTACATATGTGTCATAATGGAATCATTTTAATATTGCTCATAGTTTTTTACTAATAAGCCTTGTACATTTTCAACTCTTCATCTTATGTGAGCATTTAAGGGACTCCCCTTCCTTACATATGTGTCATAATAAAATCATTATTCCCAAAATATCTCATATTTTTAATATTGCTCATAGCTTTTTATTAATAAATCTTGTACATTTTCAACTCTTCATCTTATGTGAAATATGCACCTCCTTTAAAGAACTCTCCTTCCTTACATATGTGTCATAATGGAATCATTTTAATATTGCTCATAGTTTTTTACTAATAAACCTTGTACATTTTCAACTCTTCATCTTATGTGAGCATTTAAGGGACTCCCCTTCCTTACATATGTGTCATAATAAAATCATTATTCCCAAAATATCTCATATTTTTAATATAGTTTTTTACTAATAAACCTTGTACATTTTCAACTCTTCACCTCATGTGAGCATTTACTCATTTTTGGGTATTTTCTTTTTACAATTTGGATTTATCTCCTCCCTTCACATGGATTGATGCTATTGGCCCATAGGAACCTTAATTGGACCATAGTCTAAAGATTTATGAAAATCTAGACCCTTAGGCTAAGGTTCTTTATACCTATTTCCAATTAATTCTAATTGCACATTGGAAAATTCTTTTTAAATTTCTGTTTCAGGGGAACTCATCTGAATTATAAGAGATATTTTTCTATCCAGAAATATTCAAAATCTGAATATTCTCTCTCTAGAATATTTTTCTCTCTCTAGGCTAAAATAGTTAGAAACAAGGTCTTTATATTTCTGAAGAGAGATTGATTACAGGGGAAGATACTAGACATCAAAAAGGGGTTGGGAGAGGAATCTTACATTCTACACCACTTAAAAAATGCGAGATGTCCTCATCTCGCAAACTGGGATAATTTCGCAAGATGCACGAATATGAGACTTGGAGAAAAATTTTAATCAAGATTAACCACCGAGAAAAGTCTTAAAGAGAGCAAGATTCAAAATAAGAACAAGATTTAAACTTTATTCATTCTCGGAACTTATACAGTAAAGATAGAAGAACTCTTTACACTTCCATACAGGGATTTCATATTCACGTGATCACAGCCTTTTTTCTTGTGATCACAGCTATTGTTCACAAATCTCAATGTTCACAAAATTCAGAGTTCTCAAATCCTAGAGGGTGGGATGACCTGGTAACCCACAATTGGCCCGCCGGGCTACAAGTCTGGACCGCCGGGCCCGCCGGGCGCGCAGAAGCCCGCCGGGCCCGACTCCCGGCCCGGCGGGCCATATTGTGGTATAAAAGAGTGGTCCAGGGGGTCACTGTTCACAGAATCTTCCTTGTACTTGGTGTCAGTGGTGCTAGTGTGATCTATTTGAGGTAATTTTTAAGTTGAAAGTGTTGGTGTCATTTAATTTTTTGCATATGCTTAAGTTTAAGGTTGTTTGTGATGCATGTGCATGTGTCGTTAAATGTTAAGAGGCCCGCTGCAGATGGCCGAGCGATTGGCTAGGTCTGCTGATGTGCACTCTTAATATTTAACTTATGTAGAAGTTTTCGTTGTGGCACGGTATCTGCAAATGGTCGGTTTACTGACTAGGTTTGCAGTTACCAAGTTACAATGCGGCTTTGTTTTTGTTAAATGCTTTGAGAGCCCGCTGCAGATGGCCGGTTTACTGGCTAGGTCTGCTGATGTGCGCTCATAGCATTTGACATGTGTGATGCTTTGCTACTTAGTACGGTATCTGCAGATGGTCGGTTTACTGACTAGGTCTGCTGACACCAAGCTATGTGGTGAAGTTTGTTTTTGTTATTTGGTTTGATAGTCATCTGCAGATGGTCGGTATACTGACTAGGTCTGCTGACGATGTGTCAAAGCATTTAACTTGTGCCATAGTTTTCATCTTAATGCGATATCTGCAGATGGTCGGTATACTGACTAGGTCTGCTGACGTCAAGTTAAGTCGTAAACTTGTGTTTTGTGTTTGTTTTTGACGATGACTGTGATTATTTAGTTTGCATGACATGAGTCATAAGTGTGTTGGATGTAGAAATCTCTTAGTTAGCTTACAAATAGCATTTTTTGTGGTTATAAATGTTGCAACTATTTGTCAATTATATTGTGCAGATTGATGGCGACGCTTACTCCTGAAATCAAGAAATCAATTCGTATCAAACTCGTTACCCTCATTAGTTGCTTGTCACCTAATCACATCGAGGGTATTGTGTCTGATAGGAATCGATTTGAGCAAATATTAGGTGAGGTTGTCCGCGCAATGAAAAATATCCATGAGGGTGCTGATGGAGCAGCCATCAAGCATTTTGTTACTAGCATTGTGGGCAACATGCCTAGATGCGCTGTTGACCTAGGTGACGACAGACCAGCGGAAACAAATGAATCCAAGCTGGAGCACTTCCACACAAAATGGAAGGTAGAGAAAGAGAGGTCCAAGCGTGCAAAGGCCATAGACACCCAAGCTATCCTGAGCAAGAGAGCTCGCAAAGAGCTGGACCGGCCTGCTGATGAACAAGAAGATTTATCATCTGGTGCACGTGAGGTCTCTAAAGGCACCCACTTGCAGCGCACAATGCATAATACTAACTGCAGCATGACAATTGGGTTGCCTGCAGAGGCCATCATCACAGAAAAGAAGATGGGCTCTGGATCGTACGGCGTTGTACATAAATGCCATATTCAAGGTGTCTCCTGGTTTCCAGAAGGCATTTCTTATTGTGCAAAGCAATTCCTTGGTAGCCGAAGGGCTCAATTGAAGTCTTTTGCTCAGGAGGCTTCAATCGACCTAACCCACAGGGGCATAGTGCGCGCCATTGGGCACACAAGGAAGGAGCCATGGATACTGCTCTTCCCCCTCTTTAATGGGGGAAGTCTTGGAGATATAATGGAGTGTGTTCCGCCTCCTAAGGGGACCCTCAGTTCCATGCTTGCTGCAGACAAAGGCAACAGATACAAGAAAAAACAAGTGGCTCCTCATGAAATGGAGCGATACAAGTCTTTGATTTTTCATGCTCCCGAGCTTATCTGTGCCCTTGTGAATACCATGGCCTTTGCACATGCTGAAGGGATCATCCACAATGATTGCCACCCCTGGAATATAATGATAGATTTCACCAAAGAAGGGGTGCCACGGGTAGGCATCATTGACTGGGGTCTTGCATTGAGGGATGGGATTGAGTTCAAACCCACAAATATCGCCAACAAAGCAGAGCACGATCAACGCCCCTGGAGAGCCCCTGAGCTCGCAGATGTAAGGTCCCCTTGTCCATGGAGCAAGGCATCAGATGTCTTCTGCTTGGCTTGGGTGATTGAAAAGTTTACATTATTTTGTGCTGAGTTTGCAGAAATGACCAAAGTGCCGTGGGTGGGTAAAACTGCCATCCACACAAATTTGATTAAGGAATGGACGGCTGCCTATATGACGCCATCAAAGGAAGATAGGAAGACCATGGCAGATTTTGAGGAGCAATTGAAGAATTTGGAAGTGTCACCTGCTGCATGCTTACGTCCACTATCTGAGATGACACCACACTTATTATAAAGCCTCTTGTAAATGATATGTTTTGGTTGGCTATCTATTCCATGACCTGCCTTTAATCGACTGACACTATTTTGGTCCCAATTGTTAAATATTGTTTTGATCCCAATTCTCTCTCTCTCTCTCTCTCTCTCTCTCTCTCTCTCTCTCTATGAGTATTTGAAAATAACAAGTTTGCAGTAAATAAACATTGATTTTATAAACTTATACCTAACATCTGAAAATAACTTTAAAGCTATTCCTAAATTAACATTGATTCTATAAACTTAAAGTGTACATACTTTTTCTCAGATGGCTGATAATAATGAAGCCGCAAAGAAGGCATTTGAACGCTTAAAGCAAATCTCGAGCAGTGGCACTGTGAATGATGCGGCACGTATTGCCGGACGCACCTCCAAATGGGCACCGGCCCATGGATTACAGTATGCCCAAGTAAACAAGAATGTGTCCAAAGAGATGGTCAAGAGCATCTGGCCTGACGTCTCCAATGATGCCATAAAAAAAGGGCGCTTGAAGCTGACACAATGTAGTGTTCCTTTAATTATCGAGCATGCGGAGCGCATTTTTGTGGATGTCATGGCCCAACCCATGCATCACGGTGACTGTCCCTTCTGGTTTGCTAAAATGCTATATGCACAATTTGTGCAGAATTCAGTTGTAGACTTTAGCTCTCGACCTCCTCATCTACATGTGGAAGACATTCGGAGTGAGTCAATCACTATGCCTCGAGATGAGTTGCAACTGGCCATTCTTGGAGCCTCAATGGAAGTTCATCACACGGTTGATGAGCTTCAAACTCAAATCAACCAAATTAGAGGCACCCAAGGCCCTCAACAGACGGAAGCAGCACCAGAGCGCGGGCAAGCACCTGAAAGTTCAAGCGCTAGAGATATACTAAGAGAGAACAAGCTCTTGAAGAGACGCATAACGCAAATGGAGGAGCAAGGCCATGCAAACTCTCCTATGACGGCATTTGAACACCCGAATAGTTTGGAGCAACCACCTCTACATGGGCACGAAAGTGGCGGACCATGCCCTATTTGTTATAGTTTCTTTCACTCATGGTCTGGCCACTACACTGTCCCATGTGGGCACATGTACCACTTGACCTGTCTTTTGCAACATATGGTCAACAGTACTACGTGTGCTTTGTGCGGCAAAGAATTTCACAAAAATTTGTATATATGTTTTAAATTGGGTGCCGACCATGATCGGTTGACCAATGTACGACACATGGACGAGTTAGAGCCGCATTTAAACTTATCTCTCTCTTAAATGCAACCCTGGAATTTAACAAGATTCGGCAACTTTGTTCAAAAGATTTCCAATGCTCTCTCTCTCTCTCTCTCTCTCTCTCTCTCTCTCTCTCTCTCTCTCGCACACACACAAACACATGCACACAGATTACTTTGGAGTGTGTCAAAACTAACATGATTTCGTATTCTAAGTTTAACATGACATGACTAAAAACCATACTCTCTAAATTGACACTAACATGTTTGATATCCAGTTGTTGCAAGACGGATTACATTGGAGTGTGTCAAAACTAACATGATTTCGTATTCTAAGTTTAACATGACATGACTAAAAACCATTCTCTCTAAAATGTTCACCAACATGTTTGATATCCAGTTGTTGCAAGACGGTTTACATTGGAGTGTGTCAAAACTAACATGATTTCGTATTCTAAGTTTAACATGACATGACTAAAAACCATTCTCTCTAAAATGTTCACCAACGTGTTTGATATCCAGTTGTTGCAAGACGGTTTACATTGGAGTGTGTCAAAACTAACATGATTTCGTATTCTAAGTTTAATTTGATATGACTAAAAACCATAC
Organism: Cibotium barometz; assembly: GCF_041138505.1. Lineage (NCBI taxonomy): Eukaryota > Viridiplantae > Streptophyta > Polypodiopsida > Cyatheales > Cibotiaceae > Cibotium > Cibotium barometz. The sequence goes on from NC_141094.1 coordinate 36,101,119, forward strand.
TCTCTAAATTGATCACCAACATGTTTGATATCCAGTTGTTGCAAGACGGATTACATTGGAGTGTGTCAAAACTAACATGATTTCGTATTCCAAGTTTAACATGACAAGACTAAAAACCATTCTCTCTAAAATGTTCACCAACATGTTTGATATCCAGTTGTTGCAAGACGGATTACATTGGAGTGTGTCAACTAACATGATTACATCAAACGTGACGAGCGTCTGCGGGTGGCTTTACTAACACCAAAATCGGGTTGCAAGTTTTCTTCTATCTCTTCAATAAAGCACAAGTTATCGCTCGTATGTGGGACATTAGGCTCTACATCTCCATTCTCTTCTGCATCATACTCATACTGAGTAATGTCATATGTCCACTTAGGCATCTCTTCGTTGTAATCATCTGACTCAATTGACTTCACCAATTTATCATTACAATACATATACACCAACTTCTCAGCTCTATCACTCAATAAACGATTTCTGCTAATAGAATGCACATACTTGTAACTGCTCCAATTACGTTCAGAACTAGAATTTGAAGCACATTGCGCAAGCACTCTCACAGCTAAGCGTCGCAAAGTTGGAACACTTCCCCCATTCAACATCCACCATTTCCAAGCAGGCTGTTCCTTAGCAAGCTTTTGCACAAACTCCAAGGCAAATCTACCTTCTTTCAATTTATACTTGGTTAGCTCAATTACCGCTGTTGCTTGCTCATCTGAACCTTCATAAAATCGCTCCACAACATCATAGAAATCATCGATTACCTCCTCATCTAGGGCATTCACGTCCATATGCCAGTATTCTGGGTCAAGACAATATGCAACACTATGCAATGGACTATGTGCTCCTACCCACCGAGCGCTTACATACTTGGCCAAGATATTTCTCCTTGCTCTGGTGAATGGAGGACTCCAATGCTTGACAACAGTTTTAGTGGGCTCCTCTGGGTTTGCGAGGCTTTCTTGAATGGACCACCACGCCATCCAAACCTTCCCGATATTTGGCAATCTAGAATCCAACTGGCGCAAAGCAAGCATAACTGGCATCATAACATGATAACAATCTGCTGCTTCCTCCCATAAACTACGATCCGATATCAAAGATCGCATGTACCTCACCTTTTCTTTAACCTTTTCGGACTGGTCAACCTCCCACTCAGAGAAGCCAGCACACACAAAGGTTTCCATCACTGCATTCCTATTTCTTAGGAGAGATTGAAGCATATAAAAATTAGTGCAAAATCTGGTTTCACAAGGCAACTTTAGCATAGTTTCCATGCGTTGACGATACATATCTAAAACACGTTGCCGTTTGAGCACAAATTTGACAATCTTACTTGCACTATCGATAATCTCCTTGAACCACTCTGTATCAGCATTTTTGTACCAATCTTGTAACACCAAGTTAAGGCTATGAGTGTTACAACCAAATGTATAGATATTGGAAAATCGAGATTCCAACATATGACCTGCTGCTCGACAATTAGCTGCATTATCCATAATCACTTGAAGTACATTTTCAGACCCAACTTGGTCGATAGCATCACCAATGATATCGGCGATAAATTGACCAGATTTAACTTCCCCGGAGGTATCAACAGCTTTGATAAAGCATTCCCCACGAGGACATACCAACATTACATTTATCAATGGACGTCTTTGGGCATTCGACCAACCATCACTGACAATTGTGCATCCAGACTGATTTGTGGTGTCAATTATGAGTCTTTGAACGCTTTCCCGTGTGTTGTCATAGCACTTGTCAAGTAATTGATTTCGCATGTGGTGATAAGTTGGTGGACAAAACCCAGGTCCATATTCTCCAATCTTCTTCCAAGCCATCTTCCATGAATCTTTCGTGACCATAGACAATGAAGAACCAGTAAAGAAGATCGCTTTCGCTAATGCAAGTTGAGCATCCTCTAAAGCAGTGGCACGAAAGCTGTCAACTAGATTAGTTTGTCTGGTACGAAACATACCCACCTGAAACTCAGGAGATGCATCCATCGGTATTGAGACATCTGGACCTTGGGTGTCATTTTGGCAAGTAGTATGTGTTGGAGTCACTCCTTGGTTGGAGATCCCTCCACTTGATGCTGCCAAATTCGGCGATTGGTGATTTCTTGCACAGAGATTGGGCCTCTTGTTTTGTGATACTTGTTTACTTATCAAAGCTCTAAGGCGCTTTGCAGCATCATCAGCTCCTGCACCCTTGCATTTACCTCCGGGATTTTTTGTGTTAGTGCCAAGCAAATGCTCCCTTATTCTGGGAGCACCCCCAGATTTTACCAAGCCACAAAAATTACACTTCCATTCGACAAATCTAGAAAGATTGGAAGCAAATTGCCATTCAGGTCCCGGTGATTTTCCTCCGCTCCTCCTCTTGCCACTTTGAGACGCAACATTCAAAGTTTGTGCTGTCATATCTCGTTGCAAGGAAACTCCACTAGTTTCTAATGGTCTGTTGCTTCGTTGGGTTGATGTGCCGCAATTAGAAGCAACCATTGTAACACCTAAACAACAATCATGCAAGATTTGAGATCCAAAACAGCCTGAGTAAAACCAAAATATGCAATTATAAAGTCTAAAACCCACTTCTTGCCAATGCAACCGAACGTTTGGTGAGATGCATTTGAGGCAATCCATCCCTAAATAGAGATGATGTCCCGAACATCTCACCACCTATATCCTCCTCTAGAGAAGCTCCTACCCAGACCAAATGGCACTCGAGTAGACCACCCAAGAGGAGGTAATTGCTAGTCGACCTAAAGAAATCAAACGTTTGGTGAGATGCATTTGAGGCAATCCATCCCTAAATAGAGATGATGTCCCGAACATCTCACCACCTATATCCTCCTCTAGAGAAGCTTCTACCCAGACCAAATGGCACTCGAGTAGACCACCCAAGAGGAGGTATTGCTAGTCGACCTAAAGAAACCAAACGTTTGGTGAGATGCATTTGAGGCAATCCATCCCTAGATAGAGATGATGTCCCGAACATCTCACCACCTATACCCTCCTCTAGGGAAGCTCCTACCCAGACCAATTGGCACTCGAGTAGACCACCCAAGAGGAGACATTGCTAGTCCACGTAACAAATACGATAAACCATTTACAGTCAAAATCTTATAAAATACAAAATATTATTAACAAGCTTCAAACAAAAATCCAGAATATTTATACTCACCTCTTGTGTCTTTTAGCCTGAGGTGAGCCACCCAAGTACGTTGGTAAAGTACATTTGGAAGTGAGGGGAAACCCTTTATATAGGTCTCTCCAAAACGGCGAAATTTTTGGCGCAAAAAAAGGCCCGCCGGGCTAGATAAGCAGCCCGCCGGGCTAAATAGTGGCCCGCCGGGCCAAGCTAGTAGCCCGCCGGGAAAACCGGGATAGCAGGTTTCTCCCGGTTGTGTGAATATCTATGATATTAACAAGTGTGTGAGAGTGTTATTAACTAGTGTTATTACCACTTCGCGGTTAACGTGATCACGTGAATGAAATCCCTGCTTCCATAAGCCCGTCCATCATATGGTCACAAAAGCAGTCCTCACAAGCTGCACAAGTATAGGGTAACTCATCTATGGGAATGATTCTGCTAGTTATTGCCGCACCTATCTCAGTGGTATGAGGTGATCTAACAAAAGGACCTCTGAGAGGCATGCCAAAAACGGAATAAAGGCATATCTTCTCATGAGGAAGAAAACACGCCAGTAAGAAGACCCGCTCAGAAAACCCAAGATGCCTTGATCTCATGACGCAGTAGTATCGGGGACCCAAACCCAAAGCTTCAATAACCATGGCCAAGCGGACATTGTTACGAAAGTGTTGCTGACCTCAGGGTGTTACCCTAGTTATGTTTTGATAGGTCCGCCATTTGGTCTGCGCTACAGAAGTTCCTAGGTGAGGAAAAAGTGAGCGCTCATACTGTTCTATAAAGTCTTTCTTCACAGACTCTCTTGCGTCTTGAAGGTGAGAAATCATCATGGATAAAACTAGTTCTTGTTGCCAAGCCATGAAGGAGATTAAGAAAGAAAGGAGATTCATGGGAGTAAGATTACTGTGAGCGACAAGTAAAAGTTACGACTTATATAAAGGAAGGAGCTAGCGTAACCTAGAAGCCAACGGTAACTTGCCACTGAAGTTTTACCGTCTTTCCATGATTTGTGTTTGACACATTTTTCTATAGAAGGCATTAAGAATTTTGAGATGAGGAGATAAAAGAAGCTTGTAGGCTAAGTCACCTACTTTCATTGAATTCAGATATAAGGGTCACAATATCTGGGGGATAACTTCTTATACTCCCCAAGAGATAAAGAACTTCTTTTGGGCCGTACTCGAATGAAAACCAAAACCTTGGTATCCAAAACACAGATTCTCACTTCTGAACTCATTGTTCTAAATCCTTAAAACAGGTGGAACTCCTGAGAAGTATTCTAGGGAAAGAGTCTTCCTTTTTTTAAACAGAAACTTTCTTTTATTTTAGAGACGGAATAATTATAAGATCAGAAAGGAAGATCCTTACTCCAGTATATCTCGAAGGCTGGGGAGGAATCTTACATTCTACCCCACTTAAAAAGTGCGAGATGTCCTCATCTCTCAAGGTAGCGGACAGCTCTTTTTCTTAAGATCCTCGAAGGCTGGGGAGGAATCTTACATTCCTGTTCCCACCGAGCAACGGATTCGGGGTACTGGCAGCGGAAGTAGCGCTTCTTGCGCGGGACAGGGGTCCCACACTCGGGGCCTCGCCCACGGATATCCGGATAAGAGACTAATCCGTCGGTTGTTCCAAAACCGAACCCGGAAAAACTTCCTTTAGCGGAAAGCACGGGCGATTCCACCAGGATAACTTTTTACTCTAACGTAGTCAAGATCATTTCTAATCGAGATGATCCGATTACATCTATAAGATACTTAGTCAGTTCAAGGAAGAAACTTGCACTTGGATCATTGGGATCAACGCTTTTTTCCCCATTCAAGAGGCACAGCCGTTGATTCCTATCCATAGAACAGTTTCTGTCCGAGATTTAATTTTTTTTTCTATCGTAAAAATAAAAGTTTGAGTCTCGATTTACGGATCCATCAGTCCAGCCTAACCCCATCCGATCCCATGGGTTAGCCAACCGCCCAACCACTGTAGTGATGGGATCCAATTAAAAATTTGGTTAGGTTTTGTCCCGGGTACCAAGGAAAAGAGTTCCAAGGCCCCCTAGCCGAATGTTCATGCAAAATAAAACTAGTCACACCACTCACACACCCAATATGAAATTGCCTTTTCACAGATTCAACCAGTTTAAAACAATCCTTTAATAAAACCATGGTATCACTGATCACCATCTTCCAATTTATCCAGTTGATTCTTAATTTTTCCATCATTCCTTCATCAGAGTATCTATGGCATCATTGGCAACTAGGACGCTCACCACCTGGCCACTCAGGGGCCGTTTCTTAGTTCCTAGCCCTTAATACTCGCAATATAATCACTTATCAAGATGGACTCTCGTTGAAGATCAGCAAGATCAACCAACGGATCCATATAAGGAGCCATGGACTCATCCACCATTGAAGACCGGCAAGGTCAATCAACCAGATCCATGCTCGATTTCAGAAAACAACTCCAACTCTGTTCCAATATCTTCCTCGACGCACGCGTGGGTATCCTAGGCGACCCAGAGCCCGAGCACCGTATGGTCAGCACCCTCTAGGATCCTTCGCAGGTGACCTAGCGCTTCACTCATAGGCCGCTTCCTTGGCCCCTCATCCAACGTACCGGAAGCTCACCATTTTAATCGCACCGAGGCTGGTCAAGACCTCGACCGACCTTGCTACGCGAGACGTCCTTCATTGACTCTCCGTCAGCAGTTGCAACATTATCAGTTAGGTCTCACGACCTTAATCACAAGATAGTCACAATGCTCCCCCAGCAATCTTGACATAAAACAGTCATTTACAAACAGCATTTACAAACAGTTTACAATACAGTTTCTATTTTTACTTTCATTTTTCCACATTATCCCTCATCAATCCACATTACTTATTCCATATTCCATTCATATGTATACTCATCCCATCACATCATTTTCCATCTCAACACTTCATATTCCTTCACATCACATATCGTATATTCACATCCATACATATATCCACATCCACATCCACATCCACATTCACATCCACACATCCACATCTACATCCATACATCTAATTTCACATCCACATCTACATGCACATTCATGCATCCACATCCATACATCCACATCTACATGCACATTCACATCCATACATCCACATCTATATGCGTACATTCTCATCTACATGCATACATCCACATCTCTATGCATACATCCACATCCACATCCACATTAACATTCTCCTCATACATCTACATCTACATCCATACATCCACCTCCACATTCACATCCACATCTATACATCTACATCTACATGCATACATCCACCTCCACATCCACATCCACATCTATACATCTACATCTACATGCATACATCCACATCCACATCTATACATCTACATCTACATGCATACATCTACATTTCCATTCACATCCACATCTATACATCTACATTTACATGCATCCATCCACATCTCTATTTACATCCTCATCTATACATCTACTTCTACATGCATACATCCACATCTCCATGCATACATCCACCTCCACATTCACACTCACATCCATACATCTACATCTACATGCAAACATCCACATCTCCATGCATAATAAAATTCTTTTAATTAATCTAGGATGATAGTTCCTAGAATATGGTAGGAAGTCCTCTTTTTATGCTTTGAATGAATTTATTTTATGCGTAATTTCTATAAAAATTTTGCCATAGCTCCGCTACTATGACTGATAAATCTCAATTTTTTTCTAAGGGATAAAGCTTATCGTTAAGGGATTAATTAGAATGGTCTCTAATTGGGTCATCAATCCATAATGGATTGAATCATCAATGTGCATAAACTAAAAGCATAGCAAAAAGCCATTAATTTGGCCTCAAGCATAGCTTAATCTTGGATTAAGGAAAAGCTTTATGAAAAGCTTCATTTGGATTGAGAATGGATCATGAGTATGACCATTTCTTGAGTGAGAGAGAGAAATTACATAAAAACCATTAGAATTTAAACATAAATGGAAATTAACTTCAATAGCATTTATTAAATTATGTAACTCTTCACTACTATTCACCAATTAACTTCAATAGCATTTAAAAAACCATACCAATTAAACTTCTCAAGCTTGAGAGGGGTTGAGAAGAGAGAATCATTGAGAAATTATAGAAAGATCAAAATTCAATATACTTACCTTATAATTTGCTTGATTCTTTATTCACGGTAGAGGCCCCCAACCAATCAATTGGTTTAGTATGTTGATGGAGCCACCAATGGGGATTGAAGAAAGAGAGAAGTATCAAAAACTAGTGAATTATTAAAGAATTCACAACTCTTGGCTTAGGTAGAGTAGAGTAACAATGCATAAGACACTCTATATTTTGGCTTAGGTGGAGTAGAGTAACAAGGCATAGGACACTATCTAATTTGGCTTAGGTGGAGTAGAGTAACAAAGCATAAGACACTATCTAATTTGGCTTAGGTGAAGTAGAGTAACAAGCATAAGACTCTATCTAATTTGGCTTAGGTGGAGTAGAGTAACAAAGCATAAGACTCTATCTAATTTGGCTTAGGTGGAGTAGAGTAACAAAGCATAAGACTCTATCTAATTTGGCTTAGGTGGAGTAGAGTAACAAAGCATAAGACTCTATGTCTTTTTCAACAAGGGGAGGCTTCTATTTATAGGAAAATTTGAGCTCCTAACCAAACAAACCGATTCTAGAATTTTCCAAGTCAGTTTGGTCACTTTTTGACCATTTTTAGGTCAGTTAAGCTAACTTTTTGGAACTAGACTTGAATGAGGAGAGAGGAGAGATAAAATATCTTAATTTTTATGAGTTTAAAACTCATTCAAGCATGTGAAATATGCACCTCCTTTAAAGAATTCCCCTTCCTTACATATGTGTCATAATGGAATCATTTTAATATTGCTCATAGTTTTTTACTAATAAGCCTTGTACATTTTCAACTCTTCATCTTATGTGAGCATTTAAGGGACTCCCCTTCCTTACATATGTGTCATAATAAAATCATTATTCCCAAAATATCTCATATTTTTAATATTGCTCATAGCTTTTTATTAATAAACCTTGTACATTTTCAACTCTTCATCTTATGTGAAATATGCACCTCCTTTAAAGAACTCTCCTTCCTTACATATGTGTCATAATGGAATCATTTTAATATTGCTCATAGTTTTTTACTAATAAACCTTGTACATTTTCAACTCTTCATCTTATGTGAGCATTTAAGGGACTCCCCTTCCTTACATATGTGTCATAATAAAATCATTATTCCCAAAATATCTCATATTTTTAATATAGTTTTTTACTAATAAACCTTGTACATTTTCAACTCTTCACCTCATGTGAGCATTTACTCATTTTTGGGTATTTTCTTTTTACAATTTGGATTTATCTCCTCCCTTCACATGGATTGATGCTATTGGCCCATAGGAACCTTAATTGGACCATAGTCTAAAGATTTATGAAAATCTAGACCCTTAGGCTAAGGTTCTTTATACCTATTTCCAATTAATTCTAATTGCACATTGGAAAAATCTTTTTAAATTTCAATTTCAGGGGAACTCATCTGAATTATAAGAGATATTTTTCTATCCAAAAATATTCAAAATCTGAATATTCTCTCTCTAGAATATTTTTCTCTCTCTAGGCTAAAATAGTTAGAAACAAGGTCTTTATATTTCTGAAGAGGGATTGATTACAGGGGAAGATACTAGACATCAAAAAGGGGTTGGGAGAGGAATCTTACATTCTACCCCACTTAAAAAATGCGAGATGTCCTCATCTCGCAAACTGGGATAATTTCGCAAGATGCACGAATATGAGACTTGGAGAAAAATTTTAATCAAGATTAACCACCGAGAAAAGTCTTAAAGAGAGCAAGATTCAAAATAAGAACAAGATTTAAACTTTATTCATTCTCGGAACTTATACAGTAAAGATAGAAGAACTCTTTACACTTCCATAAGCCCGTCCATCATATGGTCACAAAAGCAGTCCTCACAAGCTGCACAAGTATAGGGTAACTCATCTATGGGAATGATTCTGCTAGTTATTGCCGCACCTATCTCAGTGGTATGAGGTGATCTAACAAAAGGACCTCTGAGAGGCATGCCAAAAACGGAATAAAGGCATATCTTCTCATGAGGAAGAAAACACGCCAGTAAGAAGACCCGCTCAGAAAACCCAAGATGCCTTGATCTCATGACGCAGTAGTATCGGGGACCCAAACCCAAAGCTTCAATAACCATGGCCAAGCGGACATTGTTACGAAAGTGTTGCTGACCTCAGGGTGTTACCCTAGTTATGTTTTGATAGGTCCGCCATTTGGTCTGCGCTACAGAAGTTCCTAGGTGAGGAAAAAGTGAGCGCTCATACTGTTCTATAAAGTCTTTCTTCACAGACTCTCTTGCGTCTTGAAGGTGAGAAATCATCATGGATAAAACTAGTTCTTGTTGCCAAGCCATGAAGGAGATTAAGAAAGAAAGGAGATTCATGGGAGTAAGATTACTGTGAGCGACAAGTAAAAGTTACGACTTATATAAAGGAAGGAGCTAGCGTAACCTAGAAGCCAACGGTAACTTGCCACTGAAGTTTTACCGTCTTTCCATGATTTGTGTTTGACACATTTTTCTATAGAAGGCATTAAGAATTTTGAGATGAGGAGATAAAAGAAGCTTGTAGGCTAAGTCACCTACTTTCATTGAATTCAGATATAAGGGTCACAATATCTGGGGGATAACTTCTTATACTCCCCAAGAGATAAAGAACTTCTTTTGGGCCGTACTCGAATGAAAACCAAAACCTTGGTATCCAAAACACAGATTCTCACTTCTGAACTCATTGTTCTAAATCCTTAAAACAGGTGGAACTCCTGAGAAGTATTCTAGGGAAAGAGTCTTCCTTTTTTTAAACAGAAACTTTCTTTTATTTTAGAGACGGAATAATTATAAGATCAGAAAGGAAGATCCTTACTCCAGTATATCTCGAAGGCTGGGGAGGAATCTTACATTCTACCCCACTTAAAAAGTGCGAGATGTCCTCATCTCTCAAGGTAGCGGACAGCTCTTTTTCTTAAGATCCTCGAAGGCTGGGGAGGAATCTTACATTCCTGTTCCCACCGAGCAACGGATTCGGGGTACTGGCAGCGGAAGTAGCGCTTCTTGCGCGGGACAGGGGTCCCACACTCGGGGCCTCGCCCACGGATATCCGGATAAGAGACTAATCCGTCGGTTGTTCCAAAACCGAACCCGGAAAAACTTCCTTTAGCGGAAAGCACGGGCGATTCCACCAGGATAACTTTTTACTCTAACGTAGTCAAGATCATTTCTGATCGAGATGATCCGATTACATCTATAAGATACTTAGTCAGTTCAAGGAAGAAACTTGCACTTGGATCATTGGGATCAACGCTTTTTTCCCCATTCAAGAGGCACAGCCGTTGATTCCTATCCATAGAACAGTTTCTGTCCGAGATTTAATTTTTTTTTCTATCGTAAAAATAAAAGTTTGAGTCTCGATTTACGGATCCATCAGTCCAGCCTAACCCCATCCGATCCCATGGGTTAGCCAACCGCCCAACCACTGTAGTGATGGGATCCAATTAAAAATTTGGTTAGGTTTTGTCCCGGGTACCAAGGAAAAGAGTTCCAAGGCCCCCTAGCCAAATGTTCATGCAAAATAAAACTAGTCACACCACTCACACACCCAATATGAAATTGCCTTTTCACAGATTCAACCAGTTTAAAACAATCCTTTAATAAAACCATGGTATCACTGATCACCATCTTCCAATTTATCCAGTTGATTCTTAATTTTTCCATCATTCCTTCATCAGAGTATCTATGGCATCATTGGCAACTAGGATGCTCACCACCTGGCCACTCAGGGGCCGTTTCTTAGTTCCTAGCCCTTAATACTCGCAATATAATCACTTATCAAGATGGACTCTCGTTGAAGATCAGCAAGATCAACCAACGGATCCATATAAGGAGCCATGGACTCATCCACCATTGAAGACCAGCAAGGTCAATCAACCAGATCCATGCTCGATTTCAGAAAACAACTCCAACTCTGTTCCAATATCTTCCTCGACGCACGCGTGGGTATCCTAGGCGACCCAGAGCCCGAGCACCGTATGGTCAGCACCCTCTAGGATCCTTCGCAGGTGACCTAGCGCTTCACTCATAGGCCGCTTCCTTGGCCCCTCATCCAACGTACCGGAAGCTCACCATTTTAATCGCACCGAGGCTGGTCAAGACCTCGGCCGACCTTGCTACGCGAGACGTCCTTCATTGACTCTCCGTCAGCAGTTGCAACATTATCAGTTAGGTCTCACGACCTTAATCACAAGATAGTCACAATGCTCCCCCAGCAATCTTGACATAAAACAGTCATTTACAAACAGCATTTACAAACAGTTTACAATACAGTTTCTATTTTTACTTTCATTTTTCCACATTATCCCTCATCAATCCACATTACTTATTCCATATTCCATTCATATGTATACTCATCCCATCACATCATTTTCCATCTCAACACTTCATATTCCTTCACATCACATATCGTATATTCACATCCATACATATATCCACATCCACATCCACATCCACATTCACATCCACACATCCACATCTACATCCATACATCTAATTTCACATCCACATCTACATGCACATTCATGCATCCACATCCATACATCCACATCTACATGCACATTCACATCCATACATCCACATCTATATGCGTACATTCTCATCTACATGCATACATCCACATCTCTATGCATACATCCACATCCACATCCACATTAACATTCTCCTCATACATCTACATCTACATCCATACATCCACCTCCACATTCACATCCACATCTATACATCTACATCTACATGCATACATCCACCTCCACATCCACATCCACATCTATACATCTACATCTACATGCATACATCCACATCCACATCTATACATCTACATCTACATGCATACATCTACATTTCCATTCACATCCACATCTATACATCTACATTTACATGCATCCATCCACATCTCTATTTACATCCTCATCTATACATCTACTTCTACATGCATACATCCACATCTCCATGCATACATCCACCTCCACATTCACACTCACATCCATACATCTACATCTACATGCAAACATCCACATCTCCATGCATAATAAAATTCTTTTAATTAATCTAGGATGATAGTTCCTAGAATATGGTAGGAAGTCCTCTTTTTATGCCTTGAATGAATTTATTTTATGCGTAATTTCTATAAAAATTTTGCCATAGCTCCGCTACTATGACTGATAAATCTCAATTTTTTTCTAAGGGATAAAGCTTATCGTTAAGGGATTAATTAGAATGGTCTCTAATTGGGTCATCAATCCATAATGGATTGAATCATCAATGTGCATAAACTAAAAGCATAGCAAAAAGCCATTAATTTGGCCTCAAGCATAGCTTAATCTTGGATTAAGGAAAAGCTTTATGAAAAGCTTCATTTGGATTGAGAATGGATCATGAGTATGACCATTTCTTGAGTGAGAGAGAGAAATTACATAAAAACCATTAGAATTTAAACATAAATGGAAATTAACTTCAATAGCATTTATTAAATTATGTAACTCTTCACTACTATTCACCAATTAACTTCAATAGAATTTAAAAAACCATACCAATTAAACTTCTCAAGCTTGAGAGGGGTTGAGAAGAGAGAATCATTGAGAAATTATAGAAAGATCAAAATTCAATATACTTACCTTATAATTTGCTTGATTCTTTATTCACGGTAGAGGCCCCCAACCAATCAATTGGTTTAGTATGTTGATGGAGCCACCAATGGGGATTGAAGAAAGAGAGAAGTATCAAAAACTAGTGAATTATTAAAGAATTCACAACTCTTGGCTTAGGTAGAGTAGAGTAACAATGCATAAGACACTCTATATTTTGGCTTAGGTGGAGTAGAGTAACAAGGCATAGGACACTATCTAATTTGGCTTAGGTGGAGTAGAGTAACAAAGCATAAGACACTATCTAATTTGGCTTAGGTGAAGTAGAGTAACAAGCATAAGACTCTATCTAATTTGGCTTAGGTGGAGTAGAGTAACAAAGCATAAGACTCTATCTAATTTGGCTTAGGTGGAGTAGAGTAACAAAGCATAAGACTCTATCTAATTTGGCTTAGGTGGAGTAGAGTAACAAAGCATAAGACTCTGTGTCTTTTTCAACAAGGGGAGGCTTCTATTTATAGGAAAATTTGAGCTCCTAACCAAACAAACCGATTCTAGAATTTTCCAAGTCAGTTTGGTCACTTTTTGACCATTTTTAGGTCAGTTAAGCTAACTTTTTGGAACTAGACTTGAATGAGGAGAGAGGAGAGATAAAATATCTTAATTTTTATGAGTTTAAAACTCATTCAAGCATGTGAAATATGCACCTCCTTTAAAGAATTCCCCTTCCTTACATATGTGTCATAATGGAATCATTTTAATATTGCTCATAGTCTTTTACTAATAAGCCTTGTACATTTTCAACTCTTCATCTTATGTGAGCATTTAAGGGACTCCCCTTCCTTACATATGTGTCATAATAAAATCATTATTCCCAAAATATCTCATATTTTTAATATTGCTCATAGCTTTTTATTAATAAACCTTGTACATTTTCAACTCTTCATCTTATGTGAAATATGCACCTCCTTTAAAGAACTCTCCTTCCTTACATATGTGTCATAATGGAATCATTTTAATATTGCTCATAGTTTTTTACTAATAAACCTTGTACATTTTCAACTCTTCATCTTATGTGAGCATTTAAGGGACTCCCCTTCCTTACATATGTGTCATAATAAAATCATTATTCCCAAAATATCTCATATTTTTAATATAGTTTTTTACTAATAAACCTTGTACATTTTCAACTCTTCACCTCATGTGAGCATTTACTCATTTTTGGGTATTTTCTTTTTACAATTTGGATTTATCTCCTCCCTTCACATGGATTGATGCTATTGGCCCATAGGAACCTTAATTGGACCATAGTCTAAAGATTTATGAAAATCTAGACCCTTAGGCTAAGGTTCTTTATACCTATTTCCAATTAATTCTAATTGCACATTGGAAAATTCTTTTTAAATTTCTGTTTCAGGGGAACTCATCTGAATTATAAGAGATATTTTTCTATCCAGAAATATTCAAAATCTGAATATTCTCTCTCTAGAATATTTTTCTCTCTCTAGGCTAAAATAGTTAGAAACAAGGTCTTTATATTTCTGAAGAGGGATTGATTACAGGGGAAGATACTAGACATCAAAAAGGGGTTGGGAGAGGAATCTTACATTCTACCCCACTTAAAAAATGCGAGATGTCCTCATCTCGCAAACTGGGATAATTTCGCAAGATGCACGAATATGAGACTTGGAGAAAAATTTTAATCAAGATTAACCACCGAGAAAAGTCTTAAAGAGAGCAAGATTCAAAATAAGAACAAGATTTAAACTTTATTCATTCTCGGAACTTATACAGTAAAGATAGAAGAACTCTTTACACTTCCATAAGCCCGTCCATCATATGGTCACAAAAGCAGTCCTCACAAGCTGCACAAGTATAGGGTAACTCATCTATGGGAATGATTCTGCTAGTTATTGCCGCACCTATCTCAGTGGTATGAGGTGATCTAACAAAAGGACCTCTGAGAGGCATGCCAAAAACGGAATAAAGGCATATCTTCTCATGAGGAAGAAAACACGCCAGTAAGAAGACCCGCTCAGAAAACCCAAGATGCCTTGATCTCATGACGCAGTAGTATCGGGGACCCAAACCCAAAGCTTCAATAACCATGGCCAAGCGGACATTGTTACGAAAGTGTTGCTGACCTCAGGGTGTTACCCTAGTTATGTTTTGATAGGTCCGCCATTTGGTCTGCGCTACAGAAGTTCCTAGGTGAGGAAAAAGTGAGCGCTCATACTGTTCTATAAAGTCTTTCTTCACAGACTCTCTTGCGTCTTGAAGGTGAGAAATCATCATGGATAAAACTAGTTCTTGTTGCCAAGCCATGAAGGAGATTAAGAAAGAAAGGAGATTGATGGGAGTAAGATTACTGTGAGCGACAAGTAAAAGTTACGACTTATATAAAGGAAGGAGCTAGCGTAACCTAGAAGCCAACGGTAACTTGCCACTGAAGTTTTACCGTCTTTCCATGATTTGTGTTTGACACATTTTTCTATAGAAGGCATTAAGAATTTTGAGATGAGGAGATAAAAGAAGCTTGTAGGCTAAGTCACCTACTTTCATTGAATTCAGATATAAGGGTCACAATATCTGGGGGATAACTTCTTATACTCCCCAAGAGATAAAGAACTTCTTTTGGGCCGTACTCGAATGAAAACCAAAACCTTGGTATCCAAAACACGGATTCTCACTTCTGAACTCATTGTTCTAAATCCTTAAAACAGGTGGAACTCCTGAGAAGTATTCTAGGGAAAGAGTCTTCCTTTTTTTAAACAGAAACTTTCTTTTATTTTAGAGACGGAATAATTATAAGATCAGAAAGGAAGATCCTTACTCCAGTATATCTCGAAGGCTGGGGAGGAATCTTACATTCTACCCCACTTAAAAAGTGCGAGATGTCCTCATCTCTCAAGATAGCGGACAGCTCTTTTTCTTAAGATCCTCGAAGGCTGGGGAGGAATCTTACATTCCTGTTCCCACCGAGCAACGGATTCGGGGTACTGGCAGCGGAAGTAGCGCTTCTTGCGCGGGACAGGGGTCCCACACTCGGGGCCTCGCCCACGGATATCCGGATAAGAGACTAATCCGTCGGTTGTTCCAAAACCGAACCCGGAAAAACTTCCTTTACCGGAAAGCACGGGCGATTCCACCAGGATAACTTTTTACTCTAACGTAGTCAAGATCATTTCTGATCGAGATGATCCGATTACATCTATAAGATACTTAGTCAGTTCAAGGAAGAAACTTGCACTTGGATCATTGGGATCAACGCTTTTTTCCCCATTCAAGAGGCACAGCCGTTGATTCCTATCCATAGAACAGTTTCTGTCCGGGATTTAATTTTTTTTTCTATCGTAAAAACAAAAGTTTGAGTCTCGATTTACGGATCCATCAGTCCAGCCTAACCCCATCCGATCCCATGGGTTAGCCAACCGCCCAACCACTGTAGTGATGGGATCCAATTAAAAATTTGGTTAGGTTTTGTCCCGGGTACCAAGGAAAAGAGTTCCAAGGCCCCCTAGCCGGATGTTCATGCAAAATAAAACTAGTCACACCACTCACACACCCAACATGAAATTGCCTTTTCACAGATTCAACCAATTTAAAACAATCCTTTAATAAAACCATGGTATCACTGATCACCATCTTCCAATTTATCCAGTTGATTCTTAATTTTTCCATCATTCCTTCATCAGAGTATCTATGGCATCATTGGCAACTAGGACGCTCACCACCTGTCCACTCAGGGGCCGTTTCTTAGTTCCTAGCCCTTAATACTTGGCAATATAATCACTTATCAAGATGGACTCTCGTTGAAGATCAGCAAGATCAACCAACGGATCCATATAAGGAGCCATGGACTCATCCATTGAAGACCAGCAAGGTCAATCAACCAGATCCATGCTCGATTTCAGAAAACAACTCCAACTCTGTTCCAATATCTTCCTCGACGCACGCGTGGGTATCCTAGGCGACCCAGAGCCCGAGCACCGTATGGTCAGCACCCTCTAGGATCCTTCGCAGGTGACCTAGCGCTTCACTCATAGGCCGCTTCCTTGGCCCCTCATCCACCGTACCGGAAGCTCACCATTTTAATCGCACCGAGGCTGGTCAAGACCTCGGCCGACCTTGCTACGCGAGACGTCCTTCATTGACTCTCCGTCAGCAGTTGCAACATTATCAGTTAGGTCTCACGACCTTAATCACAAGATAGTCACAATGCTCCCCCAGCAATCTTGACATAAAACAGTCATTTACAAACAGCATTTACAAACAGTTTACAATACAGTTTCTATTTTTACTTTCATTTTTCCACATTATCCCTCATCAATCCACATTACTTATTCCATATTCCATTCATATGTATACTCATCCCATCACATCATTTTCCATCTCAACACTTCATATTCCTTCACATCACATATCGTATATTCACATCCATACATATATCCACATCCACATCCACATCCACATTCACATCCACACATCCACATCTACATCCATACATCTAATTTCACATCCACATCTACATGCACATTCATGCATCCACATCCATACATCCACATCTACATGCACATTCACATCCATACATCCACATCTATATGCGTACATTCTCATCTACATGCATACATCCACATCTCTATGCATACATCCACATCCACATCCACATTCACATTCTCCTCATACATCTACATCTACATCCATACATCCACCTCCACATTCACATCCACATCTATACATCTACATCTACATGCATACATCCACCTCCACATCCACATCCACATCTACATCTACATGCATACATCCACCTCCACATCCACATCCACATCTATACATCTACATCTACATGCATACATCCACATCCACATCTATACATCTACATCTACATGCATACATCTACATCTCCATTCACATCCACATCTATACATCTACATTTACATGCATCCATCCACATCTCTATTTACATCCTCATCTATACATCTACTTCTACATGCATACATCCACATCTCCATGCATACATCCACCTCCACATTCACACTCACATCCATACATCTACATCTACATGCAAACATCCACATCTCCATGCATAATAAAATTCTTTTAATTAATCTAGGATGATAGTTCCTAGAATATGGTAGGAAGTCCTCTTTTTATGCTTTGAATGAATTTATTTTATGCGTAATTTCTATAAAAATTTTGCCATAGCTCCGCTACTATGACTGATAAATCTCAATTTTTTTCTAAGGGATAAAGCTTATCGTTAAGGGATTAATTAGAATGGTCTCTAATTGGGTCATCAATCCATAATGGATTGAATCATCAATGTGCATAAACTAAAAGCATAGCAAAAAGCCATTAATTTGGCCTCAAGCATAGCTTAATCTTGGATTAAGGAAAAGCTTTATGAAAAGCTTCATTTGGATTGAGAATGGATCATGAGTATGACCATTTCTTGAGTGAGAGAGAGAAATTACATAAAAACCATTAGAATTTAAACATAAATGGAAATTAACTTCAATAGCATTTATTAAATTATGTAACTCTTCACTACTATTCACCAATTAACTTCAATAGCATTTAAAAAACCATACCAATTAAACTTCTCAAGCTTGAGAGGGGTTGAGAAGAGAGAATCATTGAGAAATTATAGAAAGATCAAAATTCAATATACTTACCTTATAATTTGCTTGATTCTTTATTCACAGTAGAGGCCCCCAACCAATCAATTGGTTTAGTATGTTGATGGAGCCACCAATGGGGATTGAAGAAAGAGAGAAGTATCAAAAACTAGTGAATTATTAAAGAATTCACAACTCTTGGCTTAGGTAGAGTAGAGTAACAATGCATAAGACACTCTATATTTTGGCTTAGGTGGAGTAGAGTAACAAGGCATAGGACACTATCTAATTTGGCTTAGGTGGAGTAGAGTAACAAAGCATAAGACACTATCTAATTTGGCTTAGGTGGAGTAGAGTAACAAGCATAAGACTCTATCTAATTTGGCTTAGGTGGAGTAGAGTAACAAAGCATAAGACTCTATCTAATTTGGCTTAGGTGGAGTAGAGTAACAAAGCATAAGACTCTATCTAATTTGGCTTAGGTGGAGTAGAGTAACAAAGCATAAGACTCTATGTCTTTTTCAACAAGGGGAGGCTTCTATTTATAGGAAAATTTGAGCTCCTAACCAAACAAACCGATTCTAGAATTTTCCAAGTCAGTTTGGTCACTTTTTGACCATTTTTAGGTCAGTTAAGCTAACTTTTTGGAACTAGACTTGAATGAGGAGAGAGGAGAGATAAAATATCTTAATTTTTATGAGTTTAAAACTCATTCAAGAATGTGAAATATGCACCTCCTTTAAAGAATTCCCCTTCCTTACATATGTGTCATAATGGAATCATTTTAATATTGCTCATAGTTTTTTACTAATAAGCCTTGTACATTTTCAACTCTTCATCTTATGTGAGCATTTAAGGGACTCCCCTTCCTTACATATGTGTCATAATAAAATCATTATTCCCAAAATATCTCATATTTTTAATATTGCTCATAGCTTTTTATTAATAAACCTTGTACATTTTCAACTCTTCATCTTATGTGAAATATGCACCTCCTTTAAAGAACTCTCCTTCCTTACATATGTGTCATAATGGAATCATTTTAATATTGCTCATAGTTTTTTACTAATAAACCTTGTACATTTTCAACTCTTCATCTTATGTGAGCATTTAAGGGACTCCCCTTCCTTACATATGTGTCATAATAAAATCATTATTCCCAAAATATCTCATATTTTTAATATAGTTTTTTACTAATAAACCTTGTACATTTTCAACTCTTCACCTCATGTGAGCATTTACTCATTTTTGGGTATTTTCTTTTTACAATTTGGATTTATCTCCTCCCTTCACATGGATTGATGCTATTGGCCCATAGGAACCTTAATTGGACCATAGTCTAAAGATTTATGAAAATCTAGACCCTTAGGCTAAGGTTCTTTATACCTATTTCCAATTAATTCTAATTGCACATTGGAAAATTCTTTTTAAATTTCTGTTTCAGGGGAACTCATCTGAATTATAAGAGATATTTTTCTATCCAGAAATATTCAAAATCTGAATATTCTCTCTCTAGAATATTTTTCTCTCTCTAGGCTAAAATAGTTAGAAACAAGGTCTTTATATTTCTGAAGAGGGATTGATTACAGGGGAAGATACTAGACATCAAAAAGGGGTTGGGAGAGGAATCTTACATTCTACCCCACTTAAAAAATGCGAGATGTCCTCATCTCGCAAACTGGGATAATTTCGCAAGATGCACGAATATGAGACTTGGAGAAAAATTTTAATCAAGATTAACCACCGAGAAAAGTCTTAAAGAGAGCAAGATTCAAAATAAGAACAAGATTTAAACTTTATTCATTCTCGGAACTTATACAGTAAAGATAGAAGAACTCTTTACACTTCCATAAGCCCGTCCATCATATGGTCACAAAAGCAGTCCTCACAAGCTGCACAAGTATAGGGTAACTCATCTATGGGAATGATTCTCCTAGTTATTGCCGCACCTATCTCAGTGGTATGAGGTGATCTAACAAAAGGACCTCTGAGAGGCATGCCAAAAACGGAATAAAGGCATATCTTCTCATGAGGAAGAAAACACGCCAGTAAGAAGACCCGCTCAGAAAACCCAAGATGCCTTGATCTCATGACGCAGTAGTATCGGGGACCCAAACCCAAAGCTTCAATAACCATGGCCAAGTGGACATTGTTACGAAAGTGTTGCTGACCTCAGGGTGTTACCCTAGTTATGTTTTGATAGGTCCGCCATTTGGTCTGCGCTACAGAAGTTCCTAGGTGAGGAAAAAGTGAGCGCTCATACTGTTCTATAAAGTCTTTCTTCACAGACTCTCTTGCGTCTTGAAGGTGAGAAATCATCATGGATAAAACTAGTTCTTGTTGCCAAGCCATGAAGGAGATTAAGAAAGAAAGGAGATTCATGGGAGTAAGATTACTGTGAGCGACAAGTAAAAGTTACGACTTATATAAAGGAAGGAGCTAGCGTAACCTAGAAGCCAACGGTAACTTGCCACTGAAGTTTTACCGTCTTTCCATGATTTGTGTTTGACACATTTTTCTATAGAAGGCATTAAGAATTTTGAGATGAGGAGATAAAAGAAGCTTGTAGGCTAAGTCACCTACTTTCATTGAATTCAGATATAAGAGTCACAATATCTGGGGGATAACTTCTTATACTCCCCAAGAGATAAAGAACTTCTTTTGGGCCGTACTCGAATGAAAACCAAAACCTTGGTATCCAAAACACAGATTCTCACTTCTGAACTCATTGTTCTAAATCCTTAAAACAGGTGGAACTCCTGAGAAGTATTCTAGGGAAAGAGTCTTCCTTTTTTTAAACAGAAACTTTCTTTTATTTTAGAGACGGAATAATTATAAGATCAGAAAGGAAGATCCTTACTCCAGTATATCTCGAAGGCTGGGGAGGAATCTTACATTCTACCCCACTTAAAAAGTGCGAGATGTCCTCATCTCTCAAGGTAGCGGACAGCTCTTTTTCTTAAGATCCTCGAAGGCTGGGGAGGAATCTTACATTCCTGTTCCCACCGAGCAACGGATTCGGGGTACTGGCAGCGGAAGTAGCGCTTCTTGCGCGGGACAGGGGTCCCACACTCAGGGCCTCGCCCACGGATATCCGGATAAGAGACTAATCCGTCGGTTGTTCCAAAACCGAACCCGGAAAAACTTCCTTTAGCGGAAAGCACGGGCGATTCCACCAGGATAACTTTTTACTCTAACGTAGTCAAGATCATTTCTGATCGAGATGATCCGATTACATCTATAAGATACTTAGTCAGTTCAAGGAAGAAACTTGCACTTGGATCATTGGGATCAACGCTTTTTTCCCCATTCAAGAGGCACAGCCGTTGATTCCTATCCATAGAACAGTTTCTGTCCGAGATTTAATTTTTTTTTCTATCGTAAAAATAAAAGTTTGAGTCTCGATTTACGGATCCATCAGTCCAGCCTAACCCCATCCGATCCCATGGGTTAGCCAACCGCCCAACCACTGTAGTGATGGGATCCAATTAAAAATTTGGTTAGGTTTTGTCCCGGGTACCAAGGAAAAGAGTTCCAAGGCCCCCTAGCCGAATGTTCATGCAAAATAAAACTAGTCACACCACTCACACACCCAATATGAAATTGCCTTTTCACAGATTCAACCAGTTTAAAACAATCCTTTAATAAAACCATGGTATCACTGATCACCATCTTCCAATTTATCCAGTTGATTCTTAATTTTTCCATCATTCCTTCATCAGAGTATCTATGGCATCATTGGCAACTAGGACGCTCACCACCTGGCCACTCAGGGGCCGTTTCTTAGTTCCTAGCCCTTAATACTCGCAATATAATCACTTATCAAGATGGACTCTCGTTGAAGATCAGCAAGATCAACCAACGGATCCATATAAGGAGCCATGGACTCATCCACCATTGAAGACCGGCAAGGTCAATCAACCAGATCCATGCTCGATTTCAGAAAACAACTCCAACTCTGTTCCAATATCTTCCTCGACGCACGCGTGGGTATCCTAGGCGACCCAGAGCCCGAGCACCGTATGGTCAGCACCCTCTAGGATCCTTCGCAGGTGACCTAGCGCTTCACTCATAGGCCGCTTCCTTGGCCCCTCATCCAACGTACCGGAAGCTCACCATTTTAATCGCACCGAGGCTGGTCAAGACCTCGGCCGACCTTGCTACGCGAGACGTCCTTCATTGACTCTCCGTCAGCAGTTGCAACATTATCAGTTAGGTCTCACGACCTTAATCACAAGATAGTCACAATGCTCCCCCAGCAATCTTGACATAAAACAGTCATTTACAAACAGCATTTACAAACAGTTTACAATACAGTTTCTATTTTTACTTTCATTTTTCCACATTATCCCTCATCAATCCACATTACTTATTCCATATTCCATTCATATGTATACTCATCCCATCACATCATTTTCCATCTCAACACTTCATATTCCTTCACATCACATATCGTATATTCACATCCATACATATATCCACATCCACATCCACATCCACATTCACATCCACACATCCACATCTACATCCATACATCTAATTTCACATCCACATCTACATGCACATTCATGCATCCACATCCATACATCCACATCTACATGCACATTCACATCCATACATCCACATCTATATGCGTACATTCTCATCTACATGCATACATCCACATCTCTATGCATACATCCACATCCACATCCACATTAACATTCTCCTCATACATCTACATCTACATCCATACATCCACCTCCACATTCACATCCACATCTATACATCTACATCTACATGCATACATCCACCTCCACCTCCACATCCACATCTATACATCTACATCTACATGCATACATCCACATCCACATCTATACATCTACATCTACATGCATACATCTACATTTCCATTCACATCCACATCTATACATCTACATTTACATGCATCCATCCACATCTCTATTTACATCCTCATCTATACATCTACTTCTACATGCATACATCCACATCTCCATGCATACATCCACCTCCACATTCACACTCACATCCATACATCTACATCTACATGCAAACATCCACATCTCCATGCATAATAAAATTCTTTTAATTAATCTAGGATGATAGTTCCTAGAATATGGTAGGAAGTCCTCTTTTTATGCTTTGAATGAATTTATTTTATGCGTAATTTCTATAAAAATTTTGCCATAGCTCCGCTACTATGACTGATAAATCTCAATTTTTTTCTAAGGGATAAAGCTTATCGTTAAGGGATTAATTAGAATGGTCTCTAATTGGGTCATCAATCCATAATGGATTGAATCATCAATGTGCATAAACTAAAAGCATAGCAAAAAGCCATTAATTTGGCCTCAAGCATAGCTTAATCTTGGATTAAGGAAAAGCTTTATGAAAAGCTTCATTTGGATTGAGAATGGATCATGAGTATGACCATTTCTTGAGTGAGAGAGAGAAATTACATAAAAACCATTAGAATTTAAACATAAATGGAAATTAACTTCAATAGCATTTATTAAATTATGTAACTCTTCACTACTATTCACCAATTAACTTCAATAGCATTTAAAAAACCATACCAATTAAACTTCTCAAGCTTGAGAGGGGTTGAGAAGAGAGAATCATTGAGAAATTATAGAAAGATCAAAATTCAATATACTTACCTTATAATTTGCTTGATTCTTTATTCACGGTAGAGGCCCCCAACCAATCAATTGGTTTAGTATGTTGATGGAGCCACCAATGGGGATTGAAGAAAGAAAGAAGTATCAAAAACTAGTGAATTATTAAAGAATTCACAACTCTTGGCTTAGGTAGAGTAGAGTAACAATGCATAAGACACTCTATATTTTGGCTTAGGTGGAGTAGAGTAACAAGGCATAGGACACTATCTAATTTGGCTTAGGTGGAGTAGAGTAACAAAGCATAAGACACTATCTAATTTGGCTTAGGTGAAGTAGAGTAACAAGCATAAGACTCTATCTAATTTGGCTTGGGTGGAGTAGAGTAACAAAGCATAAGACTCTATCTAATTTGGCTTAGGTGGAGTAGAGTAACAAAGCATAAGACTCTATCTAATTTGGCTTAGGTGGAGTAGAGTAACAAAGCATAAGACTCTATGTCTTTTTCAACAAGGGGAGGCTTCTATTTATAGGAAAATTTGAGCTCCTAACCAAACAAACCGATTCTAGAATTTTCCAAGTCAGTTTGGTCACTTTTTGACCATTTTTAGGTCAGTTAAGCTAACTTTTTGGAACTAGACTTGAATGAGGAGAGAGGAGAGATAAAATATCTTAATTTTTATGAGTTTAAAACTCATTCAAGCATGTGAAATATGCACCTCCTTTAAAGAATTCCCCTTCCTTACATATGTGTCATAATGGAATCATTTTAATATTGCTCATAGTTTTTTACTAATAAGCCTTGTACATTTTCAACTCTTCATCTTATGTGAGCATTTAAGGGACTCCCCTTCCTTACATATGTGTCATAATAAAATCATTATTCCCAAAATATCTCATATTTTTAATATTGCTCATAGCTTTTTATTAATAAACCTTGTACATTTTCAACTCTTCATCTTATGTGAAATATGCACCTCCTTTAAAGAACTCTCCTTCCTTACATATGTGTCATAATGGAATCATTTTAATATTGCTCATAGTTTTTTACTAATAAACCTTGTACATTTTCAACTCTTCATCTTATGTGAGCATTTAAGGGACTCCCCTTCCTTACATATGTGTCATAATAAAATCATTATTCCCAAAATATCTCATATTTTTAATATAGTTTTTTACTAATAAACCTTGTACATTTTCAACTCTTCACCTCATGTGAGCATTTACTCATTTTTGGGTATTTTCTTTTTACAATTTGGATTTATCTCCTCCCTTCACATGGATTGATGCTATTGGCCCATAGGAACCTTAATTGGACCATAGTCTAAAGATTTATGAAAATCTAGACCCTTAGGCTAAGGTTCTTTATACCTATTTCCAATTAATTCTAATTGCACATTGGAAAATTCTTTTTAAATTTCTGTTTCAGGGGAACTCATCTGAATTATAAGAGATATTTTTCTATCCAGAAATATTCAAAATCTGAATATTCTCTCTCTAGAATATTTTTCTCTCTCTAGGCTAAAATAGTTAGAAACAAGGTCTTTATATTTCTGAAGAGGGATTGATTACAGGGGAAGATACTAGACATCAAAAAGGGGTTGGGAGAGGAATCTTACATAAAATGTAATTACTAGAAATCCTCTTTTTCTTAATTCATCAATTATGCATAACATAAAAATCAATTTCTCCATGATTAGAATAAAATTCTTTCAATTAATCTAGGATGATAATTCCTAGAATATGGTAGGAAGTCCTCTTTTCATACTTTGAATGAAATTATTTTATATGTAATTTTTATAAAAAAATTTACCATAGCTCCGTTTGCTATGACTGAAAAATCTCAATTATTTTAAGGGATAAAGCTTAACATTAAGGGAATGATTAGAATGATCCCTAATTGGATCATTAATCCATAATGGATTGAATCATCAATATTTATCAAATACATAAACTAAAAGCATAGGAAAAAGCCATTAATTTGGTCTCAAGCATAGAGTAATCTTGGATTAAGAAAAAGCTTTTTGAAAAACTTCATTTGGATTGAGAATAGGTCATGAGTATGACCATTTCTTCAGTGAGAGAGAGAAATTACATAAAAACCATTAGAATTAAGCATAAATGGAAATTTATGTAATTCTTTACTATCATTCATCAATTAACTTCAATAGCATTCATCAATTTATGTAATTCTTTACTACCATTCATCAATTAACTTCAATAGCATTCAAAAACCATTCCAATTAAGCTTCTCAAGCTTGAGAGGGATTGAGAAGAGAGAAACATTGAGAAATTATAGAAAAGATCAAAATTCACCATTTACCTTACAAATTGCTTGATTCTTTGTTCACGGTAGAGGCCCCCAACCAATCAATTGGTTTAGTATGTTGATGGAGCCACCAATGGGGATTGAAGAAAGAGGGAAGCCCCAATTTCTTCACTTTGGAGAGAATTTTAGAGAATAGTAAAAATTAGCATTATTTCAGCATAATTCTAGTATAGTAAATTTCTCCTATTTTTTTCAAAGGACTCATGTTCTATTTATAGGAGAGGGAGGCTCTAACCAAGACCAACTGATTTCTAGAATTTTCCAAATTTCAGTTTGGTTGAATTTGGACTAGATTTGGACCTAGTTTGGTTCCTTTTTGATTCGGTTTTGATTCGGTTGATCCAAGAGAGACGAGAGATAAGAATATCACATTTTTTTGAAGATTTAAAACTCAATTGCACATGTGAAGTAGGCACCTCATTCATGAGGGGGAAATCCCCATGCAGAGGTATCAAAAATGCATCATTACTTCTAAATATCTCCCCTTTTTAACTATTAGCCTTGTCCTTAGTCAACTCTTCATCTTATGTGAGCATTTACTCATTTTTGGGTAATTTCTTTTACAAATTGGATTTATCTCCTCCCCACACATGGATTGATCTTATTGGCCCATAGGAACCTTAATTTGAAATTTCGAAAAAATCTTCACCCCTAGGATAATGCCTCTTGAACCGATTATACTTAATTTCTAATGCACCTTCTGAAAATCTTTTTGAACTTCTATTTCAGGGGAGCTTATTTTAATAATATGAGAAATTTTTGTATCTAAAAATATTCAAAATCTGAATATTCTCTCTCTAGAATATTTTCTCTCTCTAAGTCAAAATAGGTAGAGACAAGATCTTTTATATTTCTGAAGTGGAGATTGATTACAAGGGGAAGATGCTAGACATCTTGAGAGGCTAGGGAGGAATCTTACAGCACACTTCTATGGGTTTATGGTGGCTGATGAAGCAAGGTCAAATTGGTGTGCAGTTAGGACCATTTTCAATGGGGGTCCGCACAACATTATGGAGGACAGGGAGCGAACGTGCTTATTCCATTGGAAACAAAGTTTGATGAAGCATGCTAAACAATGCGTGAAGGCAAAAAGTCGACAACACCATATTGACTTGTGTGAAGAATGGAGATTGGAAACCAATAAGGAGTCAGCTTTCTTAAAAAGTAAAGAGGTTCGTGAGTGGTGGAGAAATGGACATGTTCATGAGGGAAAACTATCAGTAATGGATACGTGGATGAGTTGGTGGAAAGTACGAATAGCACATTGGGGCAACCGCATGTCAAGGGTGAGAAATTTTATGGAGAAATGATATGTTGTATGGATGTATTTGCATTGGAGTCAATTTTGTGAATTCATGTATGAAACCTCTTGTGTGCAGGTGGTCTTAAGCTCGGTGGATTTAGCACAAACCCCTCGAACAAACTTATCTGAAAGTGTACATGGGAGTTGGCTTGCTGGTGAAGGATACAAGGAAAAGGTTAGCTGGTATGATGCGTGCATTTCAGATATGGCAAACGCTTTACTACAAAGTGCAAAGCAATATGCATATCAGATGGGGAAGCAAAAAGGTGAGCAACCAAGCTTGAGCAAGTTGCTGGACAGGGTGGTAGCAAGGTCAAGATCGACACCACCACAAGTGGCTCGCATGGTCCATGAAACAGTAGCTAATACTTCTATGTATGAGGAATCAAGGCCTCTACATGGAGATAAGGAGACTATTCAACGGAAGAGGGTGAGGACAACAGAAGTAGACCAATGCTCAGATCGTCTAGGTTATGTCATGCAGAGCAGACATCGTCAAAACCGGGGAAGAGCAAGAAGAGTAAGTTTTGGAGATAGATCTAGAACAAACAGTGCAGCAAGTCACGCTTCAAGGGGAGGACCAAAAAGTCCAATGACTGGAGGAAACAAAGATGTCAAACATGAAGAGCCTAAACAACATTATGGCACAATGAGCGGAGGACAAATGCATGTAAAGGAAGAGGCGGTTGGATGCACAATGTGGTCCATTAGACGAACCCCATTGAACTCAAAAGTCAAATGTTTGGGAGGTATTGATGGAAGACTTAAGTGCAACTCATACATACAGGGAAGCTCTATTGGAGTTGTTGCCCCTAGATTCTACTCAAAGCGATGACATCCTGGTCCGGGAGGCCAAAGGCTCAAATGATGTGGTTTTGTCCTTCAGATGTTTCACACACATGGCATGTAGATCCAAACATAATATACAAGCCATCATACCCAAATATGTGGAAAGTGGATGTTGGGAACAATATAACCAGCCAAGAGGTAGAGAAATTAGTAAAGGCAGGGTTCAAGTTAGATGTTACTCATGAAGAACCTTTTGTGTCAAGGGTGGGAGAAACGTCCACACAAGCAGCGGGCAACAAAGAAAGTGACAAGAGGCCACATGATGCTACACAGAATACAAAGAGATCAACCAAGTGGCGGCATTGGATTTCCAAAGAAGCAGAAAAGAGGATTTGTAGTGCCGAGGCCATGACAGCGAGAGTCCTTAATGAGAGTGCAATGCAGCCGTCCCCCTACTCTATTTTTCATTTGGCATGTGAGAGTGGAGAGGACTATTTTATACACATCAAGGTACAACCTTGGTGTACATGTCGTGATTTCATGCAAAGAGAATCTAGAGGAAAGTCTTACGTTGCATGTAAGCATATCTATTTTGTCTTCTTGCAAGTTTTGGGATTACATAAGAATGAGGATATGGTAATGCATCAACCGAAACTATCACCAGAGGAAGTGCGCAATATACTATCATGTCCTCGTTTGTGCCTATACTTAAGCTTTAATCAAGCCTCTCATGTTTGTGCCTACTTAAGCTTGTAAGGAAATGTGAAGTCAATCTTTTTGCAAGAAAATTTGAACCCAATATTTTTGTCTTACTTTGGGATGGAGTATACTGTCACCTACTCTAAAGTCTTATTGTAGGTAGCTTGCGACGCTATGGTAAAGGAGTTGTACCAACCATATATCTTCTTGTAAGGAAATGTGAACTCAATCTTTTTGTAAGAAAATATGAGCCGGGTATACTTGTTTTTACTTGTGTTGAAGTAAATATTGGATTAAAGGTACATAGATAGGTATGTTTGTGCCTATATTTAAGTTTCTTTGACATAAAATGTGTGTTTATATGTAGGAAGGTAGGTAGGTAGGTATGTAGGTATGTATGTATGCATGCATGTATATGTTTGGGAGTATGCATGCATGTATGTATGTATGTATGTATTGTACAAATGTGTGTATATATGTATGTATGTATATATGTATGTATATATGTAGGAAGGTAGGTAGGTAGGTAGGTAGGTAGGTAGGTGTGTTTGAGAATATACATGTATATATGTATGTATGTATGTGAATGTATTTATTTCTCTTTCATAAATACTTACTATATAAAAGCTCAGGAAACACCTTCCTTCAATCTCTTACTCTGGGGCATACACCCTCGTAGGCAAGAGAAATATACCTGAGCTCTCCTCAGTGGGGGCACCAGAAAGATGTGAGGTGAAAACAAAGAAGAAAGACCGTGCCTTTATAGCCCTTCACCTCCCCAACTTTGATACAACAACTACAAAAAGGGGGCACCACCAGCAGCCACCGGCTAGAACACTTCTCATTGTTCACCACACCACCCACACCAGAAAGACAGCCAAAATAGGGGCACCAACAACCAACACGAAACACCACACAGAGATACCTCAAAACTCTGTCCTCCACAAGATAATCAAAGACCGCACACTTATCCACAATAATGCAAAAAATTCCTCCTTCACAAATCAGCCGGCTTCACTTGGCTTCCTTCACTCCAAAAAAACTTCCTTACAAAAGCTTCCTCTCTCGGCTTCAGCACCTCGTGCTTTCACTTTCCACTGCTTGCTCCAAAACCGCCGGCTCAAACAAGCTTTTTCCACACCAAAAAAGCTTCAACTCATTGTACCCTCTGGCATCACTTGCTCAGAGAACTGACGACCAAGCCACCAGTAGCGTCCGTGGGTGGCAAGAGCAAGGCACTCCCCAGCCAGCAACATAGCGAACACTCTTGCTCGCTTCTCTCCCTGGTGGTTCCCTCTCTCCTTACTTTAGCTACCACCACCAACTACCCAAGCCTGTCGACATCCTTGTCACCGCAGCAGCATCTCCTTGGCGGCTCTCTCCAGCCCCTCGCCACCAGCTCTGCCAGTCACCAGTCTCACTGCCAGCCCACCAAAAACCTTACTCAACACCTTCTTCTCTTTGCTACCAGTCACCGCCGGTCTATCAGTAAAAACAACATGAAGACGGCTCCCCAGCCAGTCGCCTGTGCACTCAGTGCTCGCCAGCAGCCACAACTAGCCTCACCTTTGTCTGTCCTCTGCAGCTCTTGGCTTTTTCAGCTCTGCGCACTCACAAGAGAAGCATCCATCGCTACAAGGCGGCAGCTCCCCCTTCACTTTTTCCTCTTCGCCAACCTTCTGAGGCGTTGTGCTGGTGAAAGAGCTGGCAGCAGAACAAGCGGCCAGGTGGACTTTTTCAATGCTGGCCACGTTGGTGTTTTTTAAAAAAAGCCTAGAAGATGGCCACCATCACCCTTTCCGCTAGCTTTCAGCATTCTCGATCAGCTACACCTGACTTACCAAACACGTCAATTCCCCATGCTCCGCCAACCTCTTTCACATGTTTACTAATATGGCCAACATCTACACACTATAGGCGCTCACGACTTCCAAACGAATGCGAGAGCTACCCTTTTGCCATCATCAGCACACCCTTTAGAGCTGCCACAGTCAAAAGCCTTCCACAGGCTTTCCACATATATTGGAGACCAACCTTCCTCAAGGCCATACACACTGCTGCAATAAAAAAACTTCAAATCTCAAGCACCTGCTCCTGAAAAAAAAAACATGCATGTACTGGCTCACTACAAAGCCATTCAGTCCGTACACCTGCCAGGGTATTCAGGGCAAAGTCTTTACACATGCCATGCATCCCATATGTACACAAGCCCAAAACACTTCTCAGATTTTTGCCTGACATAGAGCATGCTTGAAAACCCCCAGGGCTAAGAGGAATTAGACCCACTATAGCTGAGCAAGACAAGATGTCAATTTTCCTCAAAAAATGGTGCTTGTAAATGTGCAAAAATCGGGAGCTATAGGTGGCAGTTTGCTGCGTTGATTCAACTGACTGGAGCTCCTATGAGTTGGCTAGCTAGGGTTAAAAGGGTTTGTCCTAATGTTGAGTGTGCAAGGAGCTAGAGCTCCTCCACCAGCTGGGGGTACAGAGGTGAGTTGAAAAATAACTAAAAATTTGATTAATTTCTAATTATCTATTAATCCTAATTAATTAGATAATGGGCTCATAAACCTGATGGATTCTAGGCATGGCTCTAATACCATGTTGAAATTAGAGCAATGTGATGAGCTATGGTGGATCAAATACTAGAATCAACATCATTAACAAAGTGATTATTAGCAAATAATTAAGACATAATTAGTGAGTAATTAGCAAACAATTAAGACATAATTAATGAGTAATTAGCAAATAGTTAAGACATAATTAGTGAGTAATTAGCAAATAGCTTAATGTAGGCATGGATAATAAAAAACCAGCAAATTCTCATTAGGCCAATGCCTCAATTTATAGAGTTTACATCCAAGCATCAAATCCCACAGATTTCTCCTTGATTCGCTCCACCTCCCAGAATATCTCCACCTCTTTTCCTTGATTCTTTCCACCTCTTCACTTTTCCCAGAATATCTCCCAGAATATCTCCACACTTCCTAAATCTTCTCATGCTACCCTTTATTCTCTCCCTGTAGATTCTTCTCACCTTTTCATAGGTTCTTTCACATTTACACATTCTCTTTTATAGCCTCTAACCAAGGGCTTGTTCCCGCACACACCCTATTCACTTGTATATTTCAACAAGACACTCCACTTGCAATGCTTGACTGACCCATAAAAAATACACTATTTCTAGTGCCAAACGGGTTAAGAAACACAAAAGACATGTTTTGGAAAAACTTTGGCCAATCCAATAAAAATTCAAAAAAAATATTAAAAAAGGAAAACTTTAAAAAATTTCCAAACTTGTCCAAGACATTTGTAGAACCTTCCTGTACTCTAGAATCTTATGCACCTACAGTGTGGGTGTGTATTACAGGCCGAAGACGATAGTGCATCTATTGAACTAGATATGTGCCAACGTACACTAGGCTTAGGACCTTCGATTGGAACCTAGTTTAGCATTGTACAAGGAACTCTATTAGGGACCAATGATACATTATCAAATTTCAACTCAATGGAAGGCTTCCTAGCCCCAAGAAGTGAGAACACTAACCAAGTCTCACCAACCAAGCTAGCTACCAACGTTTTTGGCCACGTAACTTGTTACCTTAGAGGTCCGGCCTCAACCGCCACCTCTGAACCCAATACACCTAAAACGAGTCCCATGCCAAGACTACGCAAGTAGTGGCTGATAGTCTTCATACAAGGAATAACATTGCATCTACCTCTTGAAAAGAGCTAGGCTTACAAGACTACACAAGTAGTGTGGCTGATAGTCTTCATACAAGCAATAACATTGCATCTACCTCTTGAAAAGAGCTAGGCTTACAAATCGTGGATCAACATCTTCTCACAAATGATTGAGAGTATGCGGCATTCATAGAGACTCTTGTGGATTTTTCCACAAGCCAAGCATATGGTGTTAGTTGTGGGAAAGAATTGTCTAATCTATATCCGGGCCCACAATAGAGGATGAACGATTGCAAGGTATCTACGATTGTATATGTAGGGGAATTGCACATGAAAGGATCCAAAGACCCATAGCGTAAGTTAGGCAATCCAAAGCAAGAATGCCGAGAAGGATCGAAATGGTAACACCTCCCACGGCGTGAACCCAGCGGATCCTACTTTTGTAGCATTACCCGGCTATACCATGGACCAACCCACATCCTCTAACCCGCCCAGGTTACTACTAGTAAACTACCTCCTCGAGTGGATGGCATCACACCAACGATGGCACCAATGAGATTGATGCAAAAAGTCACATGCCAAAGGTTACCAACAAATAGTAGCCAACCCCATTGCACACATGGATCCCCCTGTGCTGGTTGGCATGTCTAGTATTACCATTCCTAGAAGGATCACATCTCATTCTAGTACACCCACAAAACATCCCCTCCCTAGAGTGAGTGTGATACAAACTCCTCCTGTTTGTGAGACCGGATGCACCTAATGCCCACATGACTAGAGCACATACTGGGGTGCTAGTAGGGGCACATGCCTTATGTCACACATCTACCCTCACTAGGGTTTAGACCAGTGCATCCTCATGGAGTGCCACGTTGTGAGGTTGCTGGGTGATGACCTCTATAACACCACCAACAGGCACACAAGAAGAAAATGAAAAGGGATCAAAACTGGGGATGCTAAGATCCGAGCTCCAAGGGCACCAATCAACTCTGAACTTATCCTCACTTCTTCAGCCGACACCTTCGCACACCTCAACACTCCAATTTCACTCAGTTGACTCCTCTAGTTTTCCTCCTAAGTCAAATCAAACCTCCAATACCTTAGATCTTCACTCTTAACCCCTCACCTAACCTCAACTGATACCTAGCTAGCCAAAATAGCTCCCAGACACTTAGATGTGATCAGATTCTAACTATAATCTGAATCACATGCCTTTGCTAATTCTAGTTAGATATATGTCTGCTTGACTCCTAAAATGTCTTCCAACATTAGTAAACTTCAAAAACTTGCTTCAGAGCTTCATTGAAACCATTAACACTCCTTTGTTGACTCCCTGCTCACCTTCTACTGATCTCTGCCTAACTGAAGGCGACTGAAACTAACTCACCTGTCCAAAACAGACCTGACTAGTTCAGCTACCTCTACCAAATTAGAAAATTTCTCTCACATTTTCTCTGACTCTTCTTGACTCCCAAGTTGCTTACCCTTCAAAGAGATATCACACTAAAGACTCTTTGCTGACAGCACTTGACTCACATCTCACTGGCGTGACTGAACTAATAGCTAACTCTGTTTACTATACTGACCAAACTGGCTCAGCCAACTCAAATGAATTAGACCTCTTCTCCTCTTTATCCTTTGACACTCGTAGATTAAAATAATACTTAAACCTAGTGAGGATCCAACAGTATAAACACTTAACTGACTCTGGATCACTACTCTGCCCACCAACCCGTTTGAATGCTGCTTGTGGATACTCTAAGACTTCTAACACTCAGATCTAACTCACAAACACTTCTCTCAATCCCAGACAAGCCAAACCAACCCCTCTACACCTTCAACTAATTGTATATGATGCTCAGCTGGCCTTATCTAACTCTATACCCTCACAACAACCGATGCTGACTGAGTCAACAGTGACTGAGCACCAGCACCAGCACTAGCACCAGCACTAGCACTAGCACCAGCACCACCCTAGACCTTAGATTAAAACACACAGAGGTTCAATCTCCATGAACTCTATCAAAACTACACTTTTACCCCACAAGTAAAGCATCGAATCAAAACACTTTGCATCCATTCACAACAAACACAATCCAAACTATCTGTCATCAACAAATAGATAAAAACACTAGTGTCTCAACATCCCTGAGACATGGGAGAAACACATCAGCATAAAACACCAAGAAGCTCAAGGGTTCTCCACAAATAGACCTTAGCCACAACTCTCCAAATCTTTATCGTAAGCCATGACTTCAAATTTCATAGAATTCACTGCTGCCACAAGCTACATATCTTTCCCAAACACGTACAAATCAGCACTCACCTAACACTCAGTAGCAACAGTTGCATAGGTATTGAACTGAGTCAAATCTTTAACAGAGATGCTCCTTATATATCCTAGGGAGCTCACATCCTACCTCACTCTCTATTCTTTAGCACACCATCTACTCTGACCCAAACTATTCCTCTCACATTGCATTGTCCTTGTCTTCTATAAACTTGAAAAAATTTGTAGTAAGCGACTCTAGCCTGCAAACTTCAATCAAAGAAAGCTAACTTGTAGGACCTCTCCATTGTAGTAGTGACTCCCTCTCTAGTGGCCTCTCTAGCGACACACTTGATGAACCAAACTGAAAACATCCCCAATCCTCCCTCTTCAACCCTCTTCAACCCTGGCACCACCTTGCTTTCTTTTGGAATGTTGCACCATCGATCTTAATTGCCCATGTGCTTTTCTTTTTTACTTTGCACCTGTGTAAATCCACTAGTCTGCCATATCACTTTTGCCACTTGGGATCCTCTACACACTTTGTTAGATACATTTCTTCTTTCTATACATCATGTTTAGGATGGGATCAAGATTCTCCTCACATGTTGCCCACCCCCTGGCTGAAAAATGTTCAATGTCTCCTTTGTACTCTGAACTCCTCTCTTCCACAAACCACTTTAAACACCATATTAGATAATTTGGGAAAAATCCCATTCCCATTTGAAAAATGGGAGCATGGTGAACTTGTCCAAAAGTTTGTCAAAACCCTCTCATGTGACATATCATCAGAAAGATCTTGAAGAGTAGAATCTAAATCTATGATCTCCGACAAATTTGGAGTTAGTATGTTTAAGATATGTCCAAAACTATATGGAGTAATTGATTCCCAAAATGTGAGATTTTTCCCAAATTACCTAATATTAACTTTTTATACAACTTCATAAACAACAACAGAAGGCTCCATCCAGCATCGCAACACCCTCTTGGATCAAAAGGGTATAACACCAACTTCCAAAGCCATCTTGCTGAATTAATCCAACCACCTGGATCAAATACCTGCAAACAATCTTCAAACTACATTAGAGTCCTACCCCATCAAATGGTTGCATCATCCATGTATATTTACTATCTCGCCTCCTTCTTGTATCTCCATCCTTGTCAAATCTGAGCTCTTCATCCAACTCAGAACTCTTCTCAACTCTATGGACTCTCGTCAAGCCTTCATTTCATTCCCCCAATACACCCTCACAATCACAAAAAAACATCCAGAGCAACATCCTAAACCAAATCAAAAACCTATTGCATCTCCTAGTTAGCATCCACAGCTTCCTCATTCCACCATTTGCTCATAGCATCCAACAACTCATCAGCATTAACACACACTCTAGTATCCACGTGGGCATCAACCTTCTCACCATCATCTAGATTCACAGATCCTTAAAACAAAGTAAAGACACCCTCCAAGGCATCTTCCAATAAAGCATCAGTATCCATGCCACTATACAAAATTTCGTGTGCATATGACTATTGATTCATGCTAGCATCCTCATCACTTCTGTTGTCATAAAAAGGCAACTCTGACACATTTAGACTTTGACACATCACCAAAAACAATCTTGTAGACTCCATACTGGCATCTTCTGATGAAGCAATCTTCATCTCAGGCTCTTGTGATATCTCCAACACAGTAAGGACCACCTGGCCCTCCATATTAGACTCACCAACTTCTCACCAAACCTTCATCCCTTTGCCGTCATCTACTACTTCCAATTCTGGGTCTACAACTATACAACCTACACTTTCTATCTCTTCACAAATATACTATTTGCATTCTCTCACATATCACTCACATAGTGATCTTGTCATGTGCATTGCTTCTATCATGACACACGTTAATAAAATCAAACGTAATGTTTATCTCAACCTTGTCTAATTATTGGCATACATAAACCAGCCTTTCGTTTCATCTTCATGTCCTGGTACATAGTAGTCTTCACCGCTTTTGAAAAAGTGTGTGAGTCTTTCAGCTCCACCTTCTCTTTGATCCTTCCATGTAGCAATTAAATAAAGTTATCTTTCTTCAAAAAATACGGAGGCACCTGATTCTCTCCCAAGGTCTTGAGCATCTTCCTCCATGTAGCTTCAAACCTATCTACAAAATGTAACACGTCTTCATCTTCTCCTTGGTTCAACTTGGTTAGCTCTCTGCTCACAAGTTCTCAGGAGTATCTTTTTATCCATTTCTTTTCCTTAGGGCTTCTCTCAACCCATCCTAGCTTCCTCTCTTAGTATCTATGGCTTCATACTCAAACCACTCCCTAGCCGCATCTTCCAACAACAGACTCACCAGATTCAACTTGTAAGAATCCTTATCTTTGTTGTTTCTCAAACTTGCCAACTCAACTCCCCTCAGGAATAGAGTAGCATCTTCTCCCTTGTCACCTTTGAACACATCAAATCCAAATCTAGCCATTGGTCTTGAGTTGATCAATAAGTGGGTTCCAACTTGCTGACCAAATCCCTAAACAAAAACCTTCTTATCCTTAGTGCGGGCACCAAATCATGTGAGGTTGCTAGTGATGGCCTCTATAACACTACCAATAGACACAAAAGAAGAAGAAAAAAAAAGGGATCAAAACTAGGGGATGCTAGGATCCCAGATCCAAGAGCACCAATAAACTTTGAACTTATCCTCAAATCTTTAGCCCCGGTGACACCTTTGGACACCTCAACACTCCAATTTGACTCAATTGACTCCTTCACAGGGATTTAATATTCACGTGATCACAAGATTTTTTGTGATAATAGCACATGTGAACAAGTTATTCACATGTTCTCATGTTACCATTCACAAAATAACAAGTCACTTACCATTTGGGAACCCCTAAAAAACTTGGCTACACATGGAAATAAGCTATTCACATGTTCTCATGTTACCATCTTCACATAATAGCAGGTCATTTGCCACCTAAGAAGATTTTTTATGCCCGACAAAGATAATTTTTTTAGGCCCTTGTGAAAGCTTTGTGAATATAACATGTGATCACAAGATTTTTTGTGTTATTAACATATGTTATTAACATGTTCACATGTTCTCGTTTACGTCAGTGAAATCCCTGCTCCTTCACCTATTCTCTCAAGTCACATAGAACCTCCAATAGCTAAGATATTCACTCCTAACCCCTTAGTTGACCTCAACTCACACCCTACTGACCAAAAAAACTCTAAGCTAACACTCAATTGATCAAATTTTTCCTATAATCTGAATCAGATGCCTATTGATTCCATTTAGATATATGTACTCCTGACTCCCATAGTTTCCTCCAACATCAGAAAACTTCAAAATCTTTCTTCAAATCTTCATTGAACCAAACAACACTCCTTTCTGGACTCCCTGTTGACTTTTTTTCGACCTTCTCTTGATCTCTAAGCCTTACTGAACTTGACTAAAACCGACTCATCTCTCTGCAAAACAGACCCGACTGGTTCAACTACCTCTACTGAGTCAGAAACTTTCTCCCACGTGTCCTTTAACTCTTCTTTACTCTTAGGCTACTCATCCTTCAAAGAGTTATCACACTAAAGACTCTTGGTTGACAACAGTTGACTCAAATCTGATTGGCCTGACTAAACTGACACAAGTGAGTTCTAATTACTTACAAAACTGACTTAACCGACTTAGCTAAATCAAACCTCCTCTTTTTTGTGTTCTCTAACACTCTTAAATTCTCAGAACACTCAAACATTGTAAGGATCAAGCACTATAAACACTCAATTTTGATACTTTGGATCACTACTCAGTCCACTTACTTGTCTGACTGCCTGTTGTTGTTTCCTGAGTGCTGCCAAACTTTTGACAGCCAGCTCTGACTCACAAACACTTCCCTCAATCCAACACAAGCCAAAATCAAGCCCTCTACACCTTGAGATGATTTTATGATGCTTACCTGACCTTATCTGACTTTGTACTGATGCTGCACATTGACTCCGCACTAGCACCCGAGACCTCATATTGAGACACACAAAGGTTCAATTTCAACAAATAGATAAAAACATGAGTATCTCAACATCCCTGAGACATGGGCAAAAAAAATTAGAAGAAAACACCAAGAAGCTCAAGGGTCCTGCATACAAAGACCTTATCCACTTCTCTCTAAAGCTTTATCCTGAGCCACGACTTCAAATCTCACAGAATTCACTGTCACAAGTGGCATATCTTTCCCAAACGCATATAAATCAGCACTCAACTAACACTCAGTAGCAACAACTAAGTAGATATTGGACTGAGTTGCAAGATTCTCCTTTAGAGATCCTAGGGAACTCACATCTTAGCTGACTCTCTGGGCTTCAGCACACCCTCTGCTTTGACCCAAACAATTCCTCACACAATGCATTGTCCTTCTCTTATGTAAACTTTAAAAAAATTACACAAAATCCAGCT
This sequence comes from Cibotium barometz, assembly GCF_041138505.1. NCBI lineage: Eukaryota > Viridiplantae > Streptophyta > Polypodiopsida > Cyatheales > Cibotiaceae > Cibotium > Cibotium barometz. The sequence continues at coordinate 36,140,769 of NC_141094.1, forward strand.
TGCAAACTTCAATCAAATCAAGCTGACCTACAAGACCTCTCCATTGGGTAGTCGCTCTCCCTCTCTGGTGGTTTCTCTAGCCACACACTCGATGAACCACACCAAAAAATGTCCCCAATTCTTCCTTTTCAACCCCATCACTACCTTTCTTTCTTCTGGAATGTTGTGATGCCCGTCTTACTCTATCGCCCATGCTCTTTCCTTTTTTATTTTTTCTCGCCCATCTTACTCAATTGCCCATGCGCTTTCCACTAGTCTTCCACATCACTTTCTCCACTTTGGATCCTCTACACACTTTCTTATATAAATTGCTTCTATATATCCATCATGTTTAGGATGGGCTCGGGATTCTCCTTACAACATGTTACACCTCCACCTACTCCTATCATTGCTCTAGTTATGCTAGCACCAGCTCTACCAATACACCTGATTAATTTTGCATCGACCCTGAGAAGTGCAATAGTTGAAAGCATATCACCTGTTATGAGAGATGGTGGGGGTCAAGAGAGCCATGGGAAGTCTACCCAAATGGCCAAGCTAACCCATAAATGCATTAGCAATGGTGATCCTAGGAGGCACCTAGAAGTATTTAATCAAGTGTGTGAGGCCCTAGGAGAACAAAATGAGGTTTCCAAGACCAATGCCTTTAGTCTACTATTAGATGGTAAGGCTAGGGATTGGTATAGAACTGTCAAGGTTGAGAAACGATTGAACTTCACTCCTCTTTAGGAGATTGTTCTTGAAGCAATTTGTATGAAGAAAGAGGAAGAGGATTCGGTTAGAGATTTTATTAGCCATGTCAAGCAATTGAACTATAGTTGCCTTCTACATGAACGCTATTCAAATAATCAATTCTTGGATGGATTCATCCATAGGCTTAATCGATCTATATCGTCTTGTCATTAGAGGGATCACCACTTGGGATGGAGTCACAACAAATGTCATCCAACTAGAGGATAATCTCATGGTCAAAGGAGCTAAAGCATCAGATTCTAAATCTATTTCCTCTGGAGTTACAAACAAAGCACTTATACAATGAAACGCCTTTCTAAAGGTGACACTTTAGCAGAGATCAATTTCACATCTTTTATAAAAGCACTCAAGGAGGGAAGGCCAATAGGGCCTCCAAAAATATACGTATATACCCAAGGAGAGAGCTTCAATGGTTCTCAATCTAATGAGAAAGGACATTTGACCAGTGAGTGTCTAGTCCTAAGGGCACACTATAATGGTAATTGCACGTTTTTGTGGACATCATGGTCATGAGGCTTTAGAGTGCTGCACACGTTTGCAAACCCTTGCTAATGCTTCTAGGCCTCAATAGTTGGCTTTATCGGCTCCATCCCAACCGAATGCGGATGTATTGTTGTTGTGTATTCTGGGACTGTTGTTGTTGCTGCTCCTGCTGGCCATAATTCTGATTACCTGTTCGACCACCTCCTTGACCGCGTCCACAGCCTCCTCTACCTCGTCCTCTTCCTGAACTTGTGTAGAAGGCCTGTTGCTCCGAACTGTTTTTGGTTTGTGAAGACTGTTGGTCTTCACCCAAGCTCTTCTCTTCTATAATCAGCATAGACACCAAATCTGTAAAATTGGGAATATTTTCTCGAGTCTGAATAGACGTCTTGAATGCCTTGTATTGTGGCCCGAGACCATGTAGTCAGACTTCCACCTTATCATCATCATCTACTGACACACTAATAGATGCAAGGAATTCCACAATACCCTTTATCTTCAACGCATAATCATTCACAAACATGCTCTGTTTCTTCACAGTATGAAGTTCATTCTTCAACTGTATCTTACGTGCCTTGGTATTTGTTTCATAGAGCTTTACCAAGGTGTCCCATGCCTCCTTGGGGGATTTGGCATCTTGAATGTGCCCAATCATGGTGTCCTGTATACTAATGGAGAGCCAATACATAACTTTCTTGGCTCCTTGGTTCCAGTCTTTAAACTCTTTCACATCTGCAGCAATCCCGGTATCTCTGGTGCCTCTTCATGCTCACCTTCTATGTAGTCCCAATAGCCCTTTCCCATTAGGAAATTCATCAACCTGAACCTCCAAGCATGGAAGTTATTCTTATCAAGCTTCTCAGCCACAATCTGGGTTATGCCATCATTTGACATCTTGCCAGACACACAAATTTACCAGAAACAGCACTCTCGTTTGTCTTGCACAAACTGCTGTATTTTCTATAGCGGTATTGTAGTACTCCTAAATGTCACAACCAGTGACCTCACTGTGCATACATACACCCAATGGCAACTATTGACATCTTTGCAGCACCCACAGTGTCTGCACAGTCAATCTGTCTTCCTGCAGTTCTTAAAACAGAGTTTTGCAGAGAATCGATGACTTACCCGCAGTGCTCGAAATCGCCTGCTTTTTGAAAAAGGGAGATCCAGACGCGCCCGAAATGCGATTTTGGCCTAGAAAAATCTGTCCGATAGGGTCCAATAGGGCAATATAGTTGCCCTATAGCTTTACTCCCACGAAGAAAGCTCCTCAATCAGAGATCGTTTGCCGGTGCCTCCCGTAGAGCTCCCGACAAGGGTGTAGTCACCAACACAAATAGGGAAGAGTAGTTGAAGCTCTTACCCTCGTACTGCTTCCTGTGGTTCTCTTGCTTGCAGCTCAGCCCTTAGCACAAACCAGGCTCAGGGAAGAGAGCTTGAGCTCTTGCAAGCACACACACACTCACAAAACCCTAATAGAGAACACACAAGGTGAGAGGCTGAAAATCTTCTTCTTCTTCACTCAACACTCAACACACCATATACAAGATAAGAGTACACATAATATGAAAGGTACTCAACCAATACATACACGGGTTCTCTATAGTGTGAACCCAACTAAATGAGCTGGCGCTATAACTATGCCAGTCTCTAGAATGGCTGTCACACACAGCCTGTCATCCCACTGGCCGCATATCTCCCATGATCTCACCAACCATGCCAGTGGTGTAAGTGTGGGGCCTATCCCCCAGGTGGGTCATCAGTGTACCGCCTCACTGGATGAGCTCAATATCTCAACACCAGCAGCGTATGGTCAGCACCCTCTAGGATCCTTCACAGGTGACTTAGCGCTTCACTCATAGGCCCCTTCCTTGATCCCTCATCCACCGTACCGAAAGTTCACCATTTAAATCGAATCAAGGTTGGTCAAGACCTCGGCTAGACCTTGCTACGTGAGACGTCCTCCATTGACTCTCCGCCCGTTAGCTGTTGCAACTTTATCAGATTAGGTCTCCATGACCTCATTCACAAGACGGTCAAAATGCCTCCCCAACATTCTTGACATAAAATAATCATTTAAAAACAGGTCATAAATACAGTTTCTATAACGAAATCTCATCTTTGCACATCAATCCACATTATTTAATTCCACAACCATTTCATAAGTATTCCTATTCTCATCCAATCACATCATTTTCATCTCATCACATCTTTCCTCAATTTATCCTTATCAGATCTCATCCACTCGCATCTACCCATATCCACATCTCATCACATCACATTCACTTAGATCTCATCCATTTAGACCACATCACATTCACTCACATCACATTTCATTCATTTTACCTCATCTCATTCATTCACATCTATCCCAATTCACAACCCATCACATCACATTCATTCATATCCATCACATTCACATTCATTCATATCCATCACATTCATTCTCATCACCCATTATATCACATCACTTATATCCACATCATATCTCATTCATACTCATCTCATCTCATTCATCCACATCCATCCAGTCGTTCACATGTAGAACTACTCACATCTATCCATACATTCATACTCATCCCATCTCATTCATCCACATCCATCCAATCATTCACATGTAAGACTACTCACATCTATCCATACATTCATATCTATCACTTCACATCCACATATATTCATGTCACATCACATCTCTTTACGTCACATCACATTCTTTCACATACACATCTATATCCATTCTTTCACATACATCCACATCCATTCTTTCACATACTCATTCACAGCCATTCTTTCACACACATCCACATCCATTCTTTCACATACTCATTCACAGCCATTATTCACATACACATTCACATCCATTCTTTCACATACTCATTCACATCCATTCTTCGCATACACATTCACATCCATTCTTCACAGACATATTCACATCCATTCTTCACATATTCATCCATATCCATTCTTCACATACACATCCATATCCATTCTTCACATACACATTCACATCCATTCTTCACATACATTCACATCCATTATCATCACATACATTCACTCACATCCCATATCATTCTTCATTTACATCCTCATTCACATGACATCACATCTCATCCATTCATTCACATTTATCTGATTCACATTACATCTCATCACATCTATTCACCTCACATCTCATCACCTCTATTCACATCACATCCATTCATTTACATCTATCTGATTTACATCACATCTCATCACATATATTCACCTCACATTCTCATCACCTCTATTCACATCACATCCATTGATCCATTCACTCACATCTATCTGATTTACATCACATCTCATCACATCTATTCACATCTCATCACATCTATTCACATCACATCTCATCACCTCTAATCAAATCACATCCATCCATCCATTCATTCACATCTATCTGATTCACGTCACATCTCATCACATCTATTCACCTCACATTCTCATCACCTCTATTCACATCACATCCATCCATCCATTCAATCACATCCATCTGATTCACATCACATCTCATCACATCTATTTACCTCACATCTCATCACCTCTATTCACATCACATCCATCCATCCATTCATTCACATCTATTTGATTCACATCACATCTCATCACATCTATTTACCTCACATCTCATCACCTCTGTTCACATCACATCCATCCATCCATTCATTCACATTTATCTCATTTACATCACATCTATTCACATCACATCTATTCATAGAATTTAAACATAGATTTAAAGGGAATTCTAATTTTGATATAAAAATTCTTTAAGCATCTTTCTATGCATAAAAATCAAATTTAATGAGAATAACACTTTTGAAATAAGAATAATTCCTTTATAAATCTGCATAAAAATCAAATTTAATGCGAATAACACTTTTGAAATAAAAATGATTCCTTTATGCATCTTTCTATGCACAAAAATCAAATTCAATGAGAATAACACTTTTGAAATAAAAATGATTCCTTTATGCATCTTTCTACGCATAAAAATCAAATTTTATGAGAATAACACTTTTGAAATAAAAATGATTCCTTTATGCATCTTTCTACGCATAAAAATCAAATCTAATGAGAATAACACTTTTGAAATGAAAATAATTCCTTTATGCATCTTTCTACGCATAAAAATCAAATTTAATGAGAATAACACTTTTGAAATAAAAATAGTTCCTTTATGCATGTTTCTATGCATAAAAATCAAATTTAATGAGAATAACACTTTTGAAATAAAAATAATTCCTTTATGCATGTTTCTATGCATAAAAATCAAATTTAATGAGAATAACACTTTTGAAATAAAAATAATTCCTTTATGCATCTTTCTATGCATAAAATCAATTTTAATAATTAATATCAGTGATATCCATGCATATTCATAGGTGAATATGTACATGGAGTAATTAGAATATTTCATTAAAAATGCACAAATGGTGAGAATTGCTCTTTTGGAATAACATAAAAACAAACTTTCTTTTCCACAAAATTCTAGAAAAATTTGCCATAACCTCCTTTGTATAGCTGACCATTTCTCATTTTTATCATTCTATTTTCAACTTAAATTAACCCAATCTAGATGTATAGAATAACACTTTTGAAATAAAAATGATTCCTTTATGCATCTTTCTACGCATAAAAATCAAATCTAATGAGAATAACACTTTTGAAATGAAAATAATTCCTTTATGCATCTTTCTACGCATAAATTTCAAATTTTATGAGAATAACACTTTTGAAATAAAAATGATTCCTTTATGCATCTTTCTACGCATAAAAATCAAATTTAATGAGAATAACACTTTTGAAATAAAAATAGTTCCTTTATGCATCTTTCTATGCATAAAAATCAAATTTAATGAGAATAACACTTTTTTAATTTTAATAATTAATATCAGTGATATCCATGCATATTCATAGGTGAATATGTACATGGAGTAATTAGAATATTTCTTTAAAAATGCACAAATGGTGAGAATTGCTCTTTTGGAATAACATAAAAACAAACTTTCTTTTCCACAAAATTCTAGAAAAATTTGCCATAACCTCCTTTGTATGGCTGACCATTTCTCATTTTTATCATTCTATTTTCAACTTAAATTAACCCAATCTAGATGTATAGAACTCTAATCTACACAATTTTCTGATTTCAAGAGAATAGACGATAAGAAAAGTTTAATTAATCTTTTTGTTAATCTTTCTAGGATTAAGAAAGGCTGGAATGTAAAGAAGAGAAGGGGGGTGGCCTTTTCATCAAGGCATAGCATTAGAATTGAATTCAATTAACAGAAAAACATGAAAATCAAGAAAACCATAGATTTAAAAATTAAACAAGTTAGAAAAATTAGCTTACATGGAGTTGTAAGCTTTCCTTTGGCTTGAGGGATTGAGGATTCTACTCTTGTTTGAAGCAAGAGTGGCCACCAATTCTCTTTGGAGAGGATTAGGCCAAAAACAATTGAATTATCAAGAGATTCAATGTAAATGGCTCATGGCAAGAGTAGAGTAAAAGTGCATAAACACCATTAAGCTTTTACAAAGGGGGAGGCTTCTATTTATAGGAAACAGTGAGCCTCTAACCAAGCAAAATGATTCTAGAATTTTTCAGATCAGTTTGATGTTTGACAATTTTTGGGTCAGTTTAGCTTACTTTTTGGATCTAGTTGAAACAGGAGAGAGGAGAGATGAAAATATCTCATTATTTATGAGTTTAAAACTCCTCCACACATGTGAAATAGGCACCTCCTTCATGAGGGGAGATCCCCACACTGAGGTGTCAAAAATGCATCATTTCCTCTAAATATCTCTTAATTTTTAACTAATAAACCTTGTACTCAGTCAATTCTTCATCTTATGTGAGCATTTACTCATTATGGGGATTTTTCTTTATTCTTCAATTTATCTCTCCCTAAATTTGGATTAATCTTATTGGTCCATAGGAACCTTAATTGGACCATAATCTAATTTTTTTTGAAAATCTGGACCCTTAGGCTAAGGTCCTTTTTACCTATTTTTAATTGATTCCAATTGCACATTGGAAAGTTCTTTTTGAATTTCTATTTCAGAGGAAACCATTTTAGACACTAGGAGCATTTTTACATCCAAAAATATCTCAATTTTGAACTACCTCCCTCTAGACATTTTCTCTCCCCAAGCCAAAACAAGATCTTTCTTTTATATCAGAGAGGTGAATAATTATAAGATTGGAAGGGGAGGTTCTTACACCTGCACACCTCAAACGCTGGAGGGAGGAATCTTACACTAATCATGTTTATAATTGTGAGATGGGTATTGTTTGTGGACTTGTCACCCGTGATCCTTTTGGGGAAGTCCTTAATCCAATGATCTATGCCACACGAGTTATAAGTATTCGGTGGCATGTTTGAGGGAATTGCTTGGTGGAGATGAGGAAACTTTAGAGGCCATTCTAAAACTTGATGGGGACCTTGACAATGGTAGCATTAAAGAGGTATTCTTCTAGCTGTGGAATTAATGTATCGAACCCTATCTCCATCAACAATAAGTTGGTATATTGGCTTGACTCCCCCTTTGCCATCCACTACACAAGATGAAGCTCTGTGGGATCCTCAAAGAGGTGGGGGGCGGGTTAAATATCTACCTCATATTCTTGGCAACCAATAGGCTCCTCAAAGCTTACTTGATTAAGAGGTGTGATCCTCGGGGGTGGAGGTTGAGGTCCTAGAACCAGTATAGGTAATGACCCATTTTGTGCATTGTTAACCCCCCTTGCAATGTGTTTTTGTGTCATTTAATCCGCATTGGGTTGAGATGTTATTTACGTTGAATGTAGACATGCCTGAAATGAGTGCTGCGATGTTTGCAAATGGTTCAGGAATCGTTGCAGACACAGACATTTGGCATAAAAGAATCGGACATGTGAATGTGCAGAGAATGAAGTCTGTGCAGACTAAAGGAATTGTGTGACAGAGCTGCCAAAGTTTAAAGTGGACGGTATGCAGAGAATATGTGAAGCATGCCAATTTGGAAAGCAAACAAAGCATGTATTTCCACGCAACAGATATGTGAGTAGAAATGCACTAGATGTTGTGCATTCACATGTATGGGTCCTACGAAGACCATGTCTATGGGAGGCTGCAGGTATTATGCTGCAGGTATGCAGGTATTATGTGACTTTCATTGATGACCACACAAGAAAAGTGTGGGTATATTTCATGAAGGAGAAGAGTGAGGTGTTCACTCACTTTCAGAATTTTAGAGTTTTGGTTGAAAAGCAAACAGGAAAATATGGGGAGAGTACTTCTCCAATGACTTCTCTGAATTTTTGAAGAAGAATGGTATTCGGAGACAGTTTACATGCAGATACACTCCGCAGCAAAATGGAGTTGCTGAGCAAAAAAACAGGCACATTGCTGAGATTGCGCGAGCATTGATGGAAGAGAAAAATATGCCGCATAGCTATTGGGCTGAAGCTGTTTCTACAGCTGTATACATCATGAACAGGACTCCAACTGCAGCCAAACATGATGTAACTCCAGAGGAGAGGTTTACTGGCAGAAAACCAGATTTGTCTCATCTGAAAGTCTTTGGATGCATTGCATATGTGCATATGCCAGATGAGCTAAGAACTAAGCTGGATCCGAAAGCTAAAAAATGTGTGTTTATTGGATATTCCCTTGAGAGCAAAAGGGATACATGTGTTATAACCCTGCTACACGTGAGTTGAGGGTAAGCAGGGATGTTGTCTTTGATGAGATAAGCAGCTGGTATGCTGCTGAAAAAGAAGCTGTTGGGGCTGATGTGAGTGGAAGTGTGGTTGCACAGAATGCAGGTCAGCAATCACAGTCTTTGAGTGGACCAAGAGAGTCCTCATCTAGTGGGTCTATTGATAGACCATGGAGTGGCAGGCTGCGTCATAATACCAGTCCTACAAATGTGATTAGTACATCACGTAAAGGAAAAGAGAAAGTGGTTGAGCCCCTTGGTATGCCTGACATTTCTGCAGGGCATTCTCATGTTGATGGAGAGTCTAGTGGCTCAGATATGAGCCTTGATGAGGAGCTTGGGATCCCAACTAGAGAACACCTGGTGTAAATAAGGCTATGGAAGCCATGAATGAAAAGCTACAAAGATCTGGGAGAGTGAAAAATCCTGTGCAGACATTTACCTATGATGGTTATGTGGCACATCACTATGCATATATGGCAAAGATTGTGCAGGTTGTTGAGCCCACATGCATCGATGAGGCTGTTGGAAATGTGTGTTGGGAGAAAGCTATGGATGAGGAGATGAATGCACTATATGGAAATGAAACTTGGGACTTAGTTGTAAGATTCCTCCCCAGCCTCTCAAAATGTCCAGCATATTCCCCTGTAATCAATTCCCTCTTCAGAAATATAAGAGATATTGTCTCTGCCTGTTTTGGCATAGAGAGAGAAAATATTCTAGAGAGAGAATATTCAGATTTTGAATATTTTTGGATAGAAAAATATCTCATCTTATTAAAATGAATTCCTCTGAAATAGAAATTCAGAAAGAATTTTCCAATGTGCAATTGGAATTAATTGGAAATGGGTATAAAGGACCTTAGCCTAAGGGTCTAGATTTTTAGAAATTTTAGATTATGGTCCAATTAAGGTTCCTTTGAGCCAATAGCATCAATCCATGTGTAGGGAGGAGATAAATCCAATTTGTAAAAGAAGATACCCAAAAATGAGTAAATGCTCACATAAGATGAAGAGTTGACTATGTACAAGGTTTATTAGTAAGAAACTATGAGTAATATCAAAAATATGAGATATTTTGGGTATCCAAAAATGAGTAAATGCTCACATAAGATGAAGAGTTGAAAATGTACAAGGTTTATTAGTAAAAAACTATGAGCAATATTAAAAATATGAGATATTTTGAGTATAATGATCCCATTTTGACACATATGTAAGGAAGGGGAGTTCTTTAAAGGAGGTGCATATTTCACATAAGATGAAGAGTTGAAAATTTACAAGGTTTATTAGTAAAAAACTATGAGCAATATTAAAAATATGAGATATTTTGGGTATAATGATTCCATTTTGACACATATGTAAGGAAGGGGAGTTCTTTAAAGGAGGTGCATATTTCACATGCTTGAATGAGTTTTAAACTCATAAAAATTGAGATATTTCATCTCTCCTCTCTCCTCATTCAAGTCTAGTGCCAAAAAATTAGCTTAACTGACCTAAAAATGATCAAAAATTGACCAAACTGATTTAGAAAATTCTAGAATCAGTTTGTTTGGTTAGGAGCTCAATTTTTCCTATAAATAGAAGCCTCCCCCTTGTTGAAAAATATATAGTGTTTATGCATCGTTACTCTATTCCACCTAAGCCAAGAACTGTGAATTCATTAATAATTCACTAGTTTTTGGAGCTTCCCTCTTTCTTCAATCCCCATTGGTGGCTCCATCAACATACTTAACCAATTGATTGGTTGGGGGCCTCTACCGTGAACAAAGAATCAAGCAATTTGTAAGGTAATTAGTGAATTTTGATCATTTTCTATAATTTCTCAATGTTTCTCTCTTCTCAACCCCTCTCAAGCCTGAGAAGCTTAATTGGAATGGTTTTTGAATGCTATTGAAGTTAATTGATGAATGGTAGTGAAGAGTTACATAATTTGATGAATGCTATTGAAGTTAATTGATTAATGATAGTTAAGAATTACATAAATTTCTATTTATGCTTAATTCTAATGGTTTTTATGTAATTTCTCTCTCTCACTCAAGAAATGGTCATACTCATGACCCATTCTCAATCCAAATGAAGCTTTTCATAAAGCTTTTCCTTAATCCAAGATTAATCTATGCTTGAGGTCAAATTAATGGCTTTTTTCTATGCTTTTAGTTTATGTATTTCATGAATATTGATGATTCAACCCATTATTGGATTAATGATCCAATTAAGGATCATTCTAATCATTTCCTTAATGATAAGCTTTATCCTTCAAAATAAATAGAGATTTATCAGTCTCATAGTAGCGGAGCTATGGCAAAATTTTTATAAAAATTACACATAAAATAATTTTATTCAAAGCATGAAAAGAGAACTTCCTACCATATTCTAGGAATTATCATCCTAGATTAATTGAAAGAATTTTATTGTAATCATGGAGAAATTGATTTTTATGTTATGCATAATCGATGATTATTTTATTGTAAAAGTGTTACTTTTATCATATTTGGATTTCATGCATAGAGGTATGCATAAAAAAATTATTATTTTAATATAAAAGTGTTTCTTTTATCATATTTGGATTTCATGCATAGAGGTATGCATAAAAGAATTATTATTTTAATATAAAAGTGTTTCTTTTATCATATTTGGATTTCATGCATAGAGGCATGCATAAAAGTTGATTAATTTATTATAAAAGTATTTCTTTTATCATATTTGGATTTCATGCATAGAGGTATGCATAAAAGTTGATTATTTTATTATAAAAGTGTTACTTTTATCATATTTGGATTTCATGCATAGAGGTATGCATAAAAGTTGATTATTTTATTATAAAAGTGTTACTTTTATCATATTTGGATTTCATGCATAGAGGTATGCATAAAAGTTGATTATTTTATTATAAAAGTGTGACTTTTATCATATTTGGATTTCATGCATAGAGGTATGCATAAAAGTTGATTATTTTATTATAAAAGTGTGCCTTTTATCATATTTGGATTTCATGCATAGAGGTATGCATAAAAGTTGATTATTTTATTATAAAAGTGTGACTTTTATCATATTTGGATTTCATGCATAGAGGTATGCATAAAAGTTGATTATTTTATTGTAAAAGTGTGACTTTTATTATATTGGATTTCATGTATAGAGGTATGCATAAAAGATATTCTTTTTATACTAAAAGTGTGATTTTCATCATAAATGGATTTTATGCATAACTTAGATGCATAAGAGAAATTCTTTTATTCTAAAAGTGTAATTCCTACCAAATTGAATTTATGCATAAGAAGATGCATAAAAGATTGATTTTTAAATTCAAAGTGTCATTCTCATCTAAATTGAATTTATGCATAGGAAGATGCATAAAAGAATGGAATTTCAATTCAAAAGTGTTATTCTCATCCAAATTAAATTTATGCATAGGAAGATGCATAAAAGATGGATTTTTAATTCAAAAGTGTCAATTCTCATCTAAATTGAGTTTATGCATAGGATAATGCATAAGAGATGGAATTTTAATTCAAAAGTGTCATTTTCATTTAAAATGAATTTATGCATAGGAAGATGCATAAAAGATTGATTTTTAAATGAGATGTGATAATATGTGATAAGATGCGATAAGAGGTGTATGAGATGTGATAAGATGTGATAAGATGCGTATGGAAAGTGATAGGATGTGATAAGAGGTGTATGAGATGTGAAAAGATGTGATAAGATGTGTATGAGATGTGATAGGATATGATAAGAGGTGTATGAGATGTGATAGAATGTGTTAAGATGAGTTAGGATGTGTTAAGATGTGTATGGGACGAGGTAGAGAGTGTATCTGATGGGATAAGATGTATATGGGATGTGTTAGGGCGAGAATGGATGTAGTATGGATGTATGGATGTAGATACGGATGTATGTATATATGTGGATGTGGATGTAGTGATGAGGATGTGAAAATGGATGTATGTATGTAGATGTGGATGTATGGATGTGAATGTGAATGAAGATGTGGATGTGGATGTATGGATGTAGATTCGGATGTAGATGTATGTATGTATAATGTGGATGTATGAATGAGGATGTGAAAAAAGATGTATGCATGTAGATGCGTATGTATGAATGTGAAATTGGATGTATGATGTGGACGTACGAACATGGATATGTATGTAGAATAATGAATGTGAATGTGTATGTGAAATAATGTGTAGTCTATATGAGTGAATGGATGAGAATGAGTACACATTGAATGGAATAGGGAATAAGTAATGTGGTCCGAGAGTGGATAATGTGGAAAGGCGAGAGTTCATTATAGAAACTGTATTTTGTGACTCTCTGTAAATGACTGTTTTATGTCAAGAATGCTGGGGAAGCATTTTGACCGTCTTAAGGATTAAGGTCATGAAGACCGAACTGATAAAGTTGCAACTGCTGACGGAGAGTCAATGGAGGATGTCTCACGTAGCAAGGTCGGCCGAGGTCTTGACCAGCCTCCTCGGTTCGATTTAAATGGTGAGCTTCCGGTACGGTGGATTAGGGACCAAGGAAGCGGCCTATGAGTGAAGCGCTAGGTCACCTGTGAAGGATCCAAGAGGGTGCTGACCATACGGTGCTCGGGCTCTGGGTCACCGAAGATACCCACACGTGCGTCGTGGAAGATATTGGAACAAGGAGTAAGAGTTGTTTTCTGAAACCGGGCATGGATCTGGTTGATTGACCTTACTGGTCCTCAACGGATGAGTCCATGGCTCTTTTATATGGATCTGTGGGTTGATCTTGCTGATCTTCCACGGAGATTCCATTCTATTATATGAATATATTGCCAGTTACTATGAGCTAGGAATTATGGAAAAGGCCCCTGAGTGAACAGGTGGTGAGCGTTCTGGTTGCCAATGATGCCATAAGTACACCGATGAATGAATGACGGGAAATAAGGATTTAACCAGAGACTTTGAGGATTGTCATCAGTGACATAATGGTTTCATTAAAGGATTGTTTGAAAGTTAATTGATGCTGAGAAAAAGGCAATTTCATATTGGGTGTGTAAGTGGTGTGACTAGTTTGATGTTTGTATGAACTTCCGGCTAGGGGGCCTAGGAACTCTTTTCCCTGGTACTCGGGACAAAACCTAACCAAATTCCTAATTGGATCCCATCACTACAGTGGTTGGGAAGTTGGCTAACCCATGGGACTGGATGGGGTTAGGCTGGACTGATGGATCCGTAAATCGAGATTTAATTTCTATTACTACGATAGATGAAGTAAATCCCGGATAGTAATTGTTCTATGGATAGGAATCAACGGCTGTGCCTCTTGATGGGAAAAAAAGCGTTGATCCCAATGATCCAAGTGCAAGTTTCTTCCTTGATCTGACCAAGTACCGTTAGAGGTGCAGTCGGATCAGTTTGATCAGTAATGGTCTTGACTACGTTAGAGTAAAAAGTTATCCTGGTGGAATCGCTCGTGCTTTCCGGATAAAGGAAGTTTTTCCGGGTTCGGTTTTGGAAAAACCGATGGATTAGTCTTTTGTCTGGATATCCGTGGACGAGGCCCCGAGTGTGGGACCCTAGCCCGCTACTTCCGCTGCTAGCACCCCGAATCTGTTGCGCGGTGGAAACAGGGATCTCACATTAGTGCAATTGCCTGAAGGCAAGAAAGCGATTGGATGCAAGTGGGTGTATAAAGTAAAACATAACAGTGATGGAAGCATAAACAAGTACAAGGCTAGATTGGTAGCCAAAGGATATGCGTAGACATATGGCATTGATTATGAGGAAACTTTCAGCCCAGATGCCAAGATGGCAACAGTGATCTCGAGTTGTGATAGCAGTGGCTGCGTCAAAGCAATGGTCTTTACATCAGATAGATGTAAAGAATGCATTCTTGCATGAGGATTTGCAAGAAGAGGTGTATATGTTGCAGCCACCTGCTGGTGATGAGGATGTGAGTCAACCCGAGCATGTTTGCAGGTTGAAGAAAGCCTTGTATGGCTTAAAGCAAGCACCAAGAGCATGGTCTAAGAAGATTTCTGAATATCTTGTCACTATTGACTTTCATGTAGTCAATGCAGATTTCTCCCTGTATGTGAGACATGGTGATAGAGGGGTTGTGCTTGTTGTCATCTATGTAGATGACTTGATCATTACGGGGGACCATGATGCAGAGATCTTTAATGTAAAGATCTTGCTTAGATAGAAGTTTGAGATGAAGGATCTGGGGAAACTATGATATTTCTTGGGCATTGAGGTGATTAGGTCACCACATGGTATTGGATTACTACAGAGATAGTATGGCTTTGACATGTTATCCAAGTATGGTATGACAGGCTGTAAGCCTATCTCAGTGCCATTGGATCAGAATGGCAAGTTGAGTGCATACTCAGGAGAGATTTGGAGGATCCTACTATGTATAGGCACATAGTAGGGAAGCTTGATATACATGATGATCACCAAGCCAGATTTGAGCTATGCTGTTGGGTTGGTGAGTCAGTGGGTTCCACGGAAATCGCATTTGGATGCATTGAGATGCATACTGAGGTATGTGAGGTCTACTTTGCATTGTGGGCTATTCTATGAGACTGGGACAGAGATATGTGTACATGGGTACACAGATGCTGATTGGGCTGGTAGTATCTCAGATAGAAGATCTACCAGTGGATTCATGTTTTCTTTGCGGAGTGCTACTATGACTTGGAGCAGCAAGAAGCAGCCTACGGTTGCTCTATCCAGTACAGAGGCCGAGTACAGAGGAGCTGCTATGGCAGCATGTGAGGTAGCTTGGTTGAGAAAGCTACTTGCAGATTTAGGTCTATCAGTGGATAGACAAGTTGTCATTTTCTGTGACAACATTAGCAGTATACAGTTGGCTAGGAACCTAGTCTTTCATGCTCGCACGAAGCATATAGAGGTCCACTACCATTTCGTCAGAGAGAAGGTCTTGGCAGGAGACCTTGACCTTGTTTATGTCAGCACAGAGGATCAAGTAGCTGACATCTTCACCAAAGCATTGGGTACAGAGAAGCTCCGCAGATTCAGGGCTTCGCTTGGTGTACATGAGATGGAGTTGAGCTCGAGGGGGAGTGTTGAGATATCGAGCTCATCCAGTGAGGCGGTGGACACGCGGTGGACACTGATGACCCGCCTGGGGGATAGGCCCCACACTTACACCACTGGCATGGTTGGTGAGATCATGGAAGCATTAGGAAGTGAATGGGGTCTTCTTGGGCCCTTTAATTTGCCCAAGCCTAATCAAGGTGATTAAGGAATAGCCAAATGGGGGTTTGCCATGTGGACTGAAATGTTGGGTTTTTAAGAGAGGTGTAAGAGTGGTCAAAGGGTGCACTTTTTCCCCAAAAAGGGGAGGGGGGTAATTTTACAATTTTCGGACCTCCATAACTTCTACATACAAGCTCCAATTTGAGCAGAGATTATAGATCCGTGATCTACGCATCAAGAGCTTTCCATAGATATGTTACATGATATGGTTTTATTTGCTAGATTTTAAATTCTATTTTCCCCCCAAAATTCAAATTTGAATAAAGTAGCCGTTTTGAAGCTTCTGATTAGAAAACGTTTCTTCTTAAGAGAAAAGGTTTGACTCCCTTAACCTGCCAAATAAAAGGGCCCAAGAAGCCTTCCATTGAGTTCCTAATGATATGCGGCCAGTGGGATGACAGGCTGTGTGACAGCCATTCTAGAGACTGGCATAGTTATAGCGCCAGCTCATTTAGTTGGGTTCACACTATAGAGAACCCGTGTATGTATTGGTTGAGTACCTTTCATATTATGTGTACTCTTATCTTGTATATGGTGTGTTGAGTGTTGAGTGAAGAAGAAGAAGATTTTCAGCCTTTCACCTTGTGTGTTCTCTATTAGGGTTTTGTGAGTGTGTGTGTGCTTGCAAGAGCTCAAGCTCTCTTCCCCCTTGCATCTTTTCAGCTCGGGCTCTGGGTTGCCGACGCTACCCATGTTGAAAATAAAAGTGAATAGAGTGTGTGTGGGAACAAGCCCTTGGTTAGAGGCTGTAAAAGAGGATGTGTAAATGTGAAAGAACCTGTGAAAAGGTGAGAAGAATCTACTGGGAGAGAATAAAGGGTAGCATGAGAAGATTTAGGAAGTGTGGAGATATTCTGGGAAGTGTGGAGATATTCTGGGAGATAATCTGGGAAAAGTGAAGAGGTGGAGAGAATCAGGGAGAAAAAAGGTGGAGTGAATCATGGAGAAATCAGTGGGATTTGATGCTTGGATGTAAGCTCTATAAATTGAGGCATTGCCCTAATGAGAATTTGCTGGTTTTTGAGTATCCATGCCTACATTAATCTATTTGCTAATTACCCACTAATTACATCTTAATTATTTACTAATCACTTTGTTAATGATATTTGCTAATCACTTTGTTAATGATATTGATTCTAGTGTTTGATCCACCATAGCTCATCACAATGCCCTAATCACTTTGTTAATGATATTGATTCTAGTGTTTGATCCACCATAGCTCATCACAATGCCCTAATTTCAACATGATATCAGAGCCAGGCTAATTTGTGAGCCCATTATCTTGCTAAATATTTTGCTAATTAGGATTAGTAGAAAATTATAATTTTCCCTCTTTTTTCAACTCACCTCTATACCCCTAGCTAGTTGAGGAACTCTAGCTCCTTGCATACTCAATCATTGGCCAAACCCTTCTAGCCCAAGGTAGCTAACCCAAAACCCAAAGGTAGCTAACCCAAAGGGGCTCCAGCCTATGCAATCAAAAGTGCAAACCGCCCATGCTAGATCTCAATTTTTGCAGATTTTGCAGGTGTCGATTTTCTGAGGGGAATTTGAGATCTTCTCTTCCACAAGTCAAATCGGTCTAATTCCTCTTAGCCCCAAGGGTTTTCAAGCATGCTCTATAAGCTGGTGATGACAGAATTTAGTTTCATCAAGTCTACAGTGAGATCCAAGCTCTTCATCAAATCTGCAAGTGACTTTGGTAAAACAAAGATTAAGCTTTCAATATTTGGTCAAATCTTGTGTTTCTTGGCTTAATCCTCTACTAGAATCATTTCTATTGATGGCTTTGAAAGCATTTGAGCTCATTTGAAGTCTAAGGCACTAGATCTGGACTCCCTGCATACTTTGTTTTCTGCACACAAAATAGTGGATTAATTTGTTAATCAGTACTAATCACTATATTTTGGTACAATTGAGGGTTCAAATTAACTATTAGGTATCTGATACAGATCTCTATAACTTCAGATTGTAATTCGGAGTTGGTTTGATACTCCAACCATTCCGTACAAATTGGTTACCCTTGATTTAATGTAATTTCTGGTAAAATTGGTTACCCTTGATTTAAAGTAATTTCTGGTAAAATTATGCTGATAAAATTGTGATAATCATCATTTTGCATTTAAACCTTGGTTAATGCCTGTAAATCTCACTCAAAATCAAGATTATTCATAGCTAGAGTTGCATTTGGGAATGTGCATAAGAATGAAAGCTATACGCATTATGTATTGGGCACATTGCATCAGTGTAAATATGGGATCAGACACTGCCCTTGTCTAGAATTAGACAAGAGGTAAGACCTCCCACATAAATTTGGGTTTTCATTGCATAATGACACAAGATAAACATCAAAAACCCAAAGGAACTGTCAGCAAAACATTGAAACATGTTGCTTACATGGAGCAAGAAGACCTGACGGACAAGCTCATGGCCCCAGCCATGAAAGAAGAAGAACATCTCCTTCCAAGAGGAAGATCCACACCAAGAAGATCTAAAGGAAGACATGGACACGAGAAGAGAAGTTGCCACAAGAAGAGAAGCTGCCCCAAGAAGACTGAAAGAAGACACGGACGCGTGGAGAGAAGCTACCACGACAAGAAGACTAAAGAAAAGAGAAGATGTGAGGCTCCAAAGAGTGAGGAGCCATGTGAAAATCTCAGAGAGAGATAGAGAGAGAGAGACCCCACAACCCAATGTAACCTGCCCCAACAAAGTAAAACCACCTCTGAGCCACCGATGATGTAGGCCACGTGGTAGATGTATGTGTGAGTACTTTAGTCAAGGTCGCGGCGTTGGACACATAGAGAGAGAGAGTGTGAAGGACTATGAGTTTAGGGACTCGAGGCACTGGTCACAGGCTATCAAGTAAGAGAGAAACTTGGTATAGGGTCCAGGTGTGCTAAGATAACTTGAGGGGAGGGAGGTGGACACTAGTCGCGGGCTCTCAAGTAAGGGGATGCAAACTTGGTATAGGGTCTAGGTGTACTAGGAATATTCACTTGAGGGGAGGTGTTGAAAATACAAGTGAATAGGGTGTGTGCAGGAACAAGCCCTTGGTTAGAGGCTGTAAAAGAGGATGTGTAAATGTAAAAGAACCTGTGAAAATGTAAGAAGAATCTACTAGGAGAGAATAAAGGGTAGCATGAGAAGATTTAAGAAGTGTGGAGATATTCTAGGAAGTGTGGAGATATTCTGGGAAAAGTGAAGAGGTGGAGAGAATCAGGGAAAAGAGGTGGAGTGAATCATGGAGAAATCAGTGGGATTTGATGCTTGGATGTAAGCTCTATAAATTGAGGCATTGCCCTAATTTCAACAATCCACGCGTGCGTCGAGAAAGATATTAGAACAAGGAGTAAGAGTTGTTTTCTGAATTCAGGCATAGATCTGGTTGATTGACCTTGCTGGTCCTCAACGGATGAGTCCATGGCTCTTTTATATGGATCCGTTGGTTGATCTTGCTGATCTTAAATGGAGATTCCATTTTGATATGTGAATATATTGCCGAGTACTAAGAGCTAGGAGCCATCGAAAATGCCCCTGTGGACAGGTGGTGAGCGTTCTGGTTACCAATGATGCCATAGGTACACCAATGAAGGAATGATTAGAAATTAGGATTCAACCAGATATTCTGGAGGATTATGATCAATGACACTATTGTTTTATTAAATGATTGTTTTAAAGACAGCTGATTCTGTGAAAAAGGTAATTTCATATTGGGTGTGTAAGTGGTGTGACTAATTTTAAGTTTGCATGAATATCCGGCTAGGGGGCCTGGGAACTCTTTTCCCTGGTACCGTGGATAAAACCTAACCAAATTCTTAAATGGATCCCATCACTACAGTGGTTAGGCGGTTGGCTAACCCACAGGACTAGGCTGGACTGATGGATCCCTAAAATGAGACTCAAGTCTGTTATGATACTATAGATGAAGTAAATCCCGGATAGAAATTGTTCTATGGAAAAGAATCAATGGCTATGCCTCTCAACGATAAAAAAAGCGTTGGTCTCTATGATCCAAGTGCAATCTTTTCCTTGATCTGACTATGGGACTTACGGGTTCGGTCAGATCAGTACAATTAGTTAAGGCTTTTTACTATGTTAGAGTAAAATTATCTTGGAGGAATCCCCCGTGCTTTGCGGGGGAGGGAAGTTTTTCCAGGTTCGGTTTTCGAAGAACCGAGGGATTATTCTCTTGTCTGATATTCGTGGGCGAGGTGTCAAGTGAGGGACCCTGCTCCGTGCAAGAAGTGATACTTCCGCTGCTAGCACCCCTGAATTCGTTGCGCGGTGGGGACAGGGATCTTTCATCTGGGATCTTTCAGCTGGTATCTTTCAGCTGGTATCAGAGCAAATTGGCTAATGTGTGGATTAATCGAGAAGCCAAAAATGTTAAAAATTTATGAAGTAGCAGTAAAAGGTTGTAATTGTGTGATGAAATTCATACAAAATGATATTCAGAGAGAAATTCATAAATTAGTAATTGGGTCTTTAGATGGAAGTACCACAATTGCATGGAATTCTTGACTTGCTTGAGGCCTAGACATGATGGTATTTACCTTATAGTTCCAAGGACCGTGACTACCCGTATATACCGAGGGTATACCTGTAGCTCTTTACTGGCAGTATATACGAGTAAATCTAAGATCTTGAAATTATAAGCAAAAATGCTATCCAGATGATGAATTGGAATGTGGTTGATATGATTTCAAGATTCTGGTTGAGAACTGATGAGTTGATTTGGATTCTGATTGAAAAATGATGATTCCTGTTGAAAAGCGATAAGCTAAGCAAAACCACAATGAGAATGAATGGGACAAGTCCCTGTGATGATGTTCGTATATGGCCAGGTTCATTCAGGGAATGAATGAACACTTAGACACACTGGGCAAGAATGCCAAGCCAGTATCCATGGCAAAAGCTATCAAAATGGCGAAGGACTTTGCCAAAGCCTTCATTCGTGAAAGCCCTGCCAAGCCAGCTCCCTCATCCTTCAAGAGATTTCAGACACTGAGAAGTTCTTCCAACCTTTCGCCTCCAAAGAGACACCAAGGTCCCAACCAGAATGTGGAGACGGGAAGCTTCAGGAATGAAGGAAGACCTTTCCCTGGAAGAACATTCTCAAGAACTCCAGCTCTCTCAAGAATACAAAGAGAAGATCTTTGAAGCCAGAAGAGGTTCTTCAGATGTCACGGATTTGGGCACTAGCTTAAGGATTGCCCATCTCCTTCTGTGGGCCAAGGAAGCCAGGGTCCCAAAATTCATAGACAGACTCCTTCATAATAGTCCAATCAGGGTCTCCCGCGCCAAAATCAGGGTAACCCTAGAAGAGTGCCAACTCAGCCTCCTGCAGCCTCTATGCAAAGCAGTCTTCGAACTCCCTCCCAAAATAGGAACAACCAGAGAGAGAGAGTTCCACCTCAGACTGCAGCAGCTAGATCAGTCACTATAGCTGATGAAGTGGAGGAAGAGAAAGGACAAATCTATGCAGCAATAGAGCATTAGGGGAATAAGCATCAATTCTCAGTCCTCCAAACTCCACCAGAGTACCAAGGTAAGCAATTTAAGCTTTTGATTGATTGAGGCAGTACTCATTCTTTTAATTCCCCCGGATGTCTGCGTAAATTAGTCCTAAATCCAAAATCAGGGAAACCTATGCAAGTGGAATTGGCCAGTGGAAAGATTCTTTTCACACACCTTGAGACTGACCTTATTCAGTTTAGCCTAGATGGGAACGTAATAGAGTGCGAGTTCAGAGTCCTACCCTGGGAATCTATGATGGAGTCCTTGGAATGGATTGGCTCCAAAAGAATCAGGCTGACATTCACTGTCACAAAGGAACCATCTCTTTCCTAGACCTTCACGGGAATAAAGTTTAAGGAATTGGAATTTCCGGTTCCCTAGTACTACAATTAGTCAAGGCTTCCAAATTATTAAAAGGGCTCAGAAAGAGGCAAGCTGTGTATGTTGTTAAAATGAATCCAGTAGACATAAAATGCAAGGCTAAAGAACCAGAGTGGTCAAGTGAGTATGCAGATGTGTTTCTTGAAGAGCTAACTGAAATGCCTCCGTCTCACGAAGTAACTTGATCATGAGATCAAGTTAACCCCCCCCGGAGCTTAGCCAGTGGCTCAGCGTGCATACAAAATGCCAGTCCTTGAAGCCATAGAACAGTTAAGAAAACTATTAGAGCAGGGATTCGTCAGACCTAGTGTCTCACCTTGGGGTGCGCTCGTTCTCTTTCAAAAGAAGAAAGATGGAACGTTAAGTCTCTGTATTGACTACAGAGGACTAAATCAATTAACAATTAAGAATAAGTATCCTATTCCTAGGATTAATGAACTTCTAGATCGGTTAAGTGGGACCCAAATGTTCACAAAGATAGATCTCAAATCCGGGTACTAACGAGATCAAAATCAAGGAGCAGGACATCCCAAAGACAGCACTCAATACTTGCTATGGGCATTATGAGTTCTCAGTGATGCCGTTTGGATTGACTAATGCCTCGGTGACATTTAATCGTCTTATGCAGGATATTCTCAAAGAATACTTGGATGATTTTGTTCTTGTAAGATTCCTCCCTCTAGCGTTTGAGGTGTACAGGTGTAAGAACCTTCCCTTCTGATCTTATAATTATTCCCCTCTCTCAAATAAAAGAAAGATCTTGTTTTACCATGTTTTGGCTTGGAGAGAGAAAATGTCTAGAGGGAGGTAATTCCAAATTGAGACATTTTTGGATATAAAGATCCTCCTAGCGTCTAAAATGGTTTCCCTTGAAACAAAAATTCAAAAAGAACTTTCCAATGTGCAATTGGAATTAATTGAAAATAGGTATAAAGGACCTTAGCCTAAGGATCCAGATTTTTAGAATTTTTTGGATTATGGTCCAATTAAGGTTCTTATGGGCCAATAGGATCAATCCAAGTGTAGGGAGGAGATAAATTGAAGAATAAAACAAACCCCCCCCAAAAAAATGAGTAAATTCTCACATAAGATGAAGAGTGGACTAAGGACCAAAAAAATGAATTAAAAAAATGAATTTTGACACCTTAGTGTGGGGATCTCCCCTCATGAAGTAGGCACCTTTTTCTCATCATTACCCCCAATAAAATGAGATATTTTCATCTCTCCTCTCTCTTGTTTCAAAACTAGATCCAAAAAGTAAGCTGAACTGACCCAAAAATGGTCAAAAATTTTACCAAACTGATATAGAAAATTCTAGAATCAGTTTGCTTGGTTAGAGGCTCACTTTTTCCTATAAATAGAAGCCTCCCCCTTTGTCAAAGCTTAATGGTGTTTATGCACTGTTACTCTACTCCTGTCTTGAGCCATCTACATTGAATTTTTTTAATAATTCAATTGTTTTTGGCCTAATCCTCTCCAAAGTGAATTGGTGGCCACTCTTGCTTCAAACAAGAGTAGAACCCTCAATCCTGTGAGATCCCGGTCTCCACCGCGCAACGGATTCGGGGTACTAGCAGTGGAAGTAGCACATCGTGCACGGGTAGGGGTCTCACACTCGGTGCCTCGCCCTCACAGATATCCGGACAAGAGACTAATCCGTCGGTTTGTCCAAAACCAAAACCTAAAAAACTTCCTTTACCCGGAAAGCACGGGCGATTCCACCAGGATAACTCTTTACTCTAACGTAGTCAAGATCATTACTGATCAAACTGATCCGACTGCACATCTAACGGTACTTGGTCACATCAAGGAAGAAACTTGCACTTGGATCATTGGGATCAACGCTTTTTTCCCCATCAAGAGGCACAGCCGTTGATTCCTATCCATAGAACGGATTTACTTCATCTATCGTAATAATAGAAATTAAATCTCGATTTACGGATCCATCAGTCCAGCCTAACCCCATCCAGTCCTATGGGTTAGCCAACCGCCCAACCACTGTAGTGATGGGATCCAATTAAGAATTTGGTTAGGTTTTGTCCCGGGTACCAAGGAAAAGAGTTCCAAGGCCCCCTAGCTGGAAGTTCATGCAAACATAAAACTAGTCACACCACTTACACACCACTTACACACCCACCAATATGAAATTGCGTTTTTCTTAGCATCAGCTAACTTTAAAACAATCCTTTAATGAAACCATTATGTCACTGATGACAATCCTCAAAGTCTCTGGTTGAATCCTTATTTCCAGTCATTCATTCATCGGTATACTTATGGCATCATTGGTAACCA
Source organism: Cibotium barometz (assembly GCF_041138505.1). Lineage (NCBI taxonomy): Eukaryota > Viridiplantae > Streptophyta > Polypodiopsida > Cyatheales > Cibotiaceae > Cibotium > Cibotium barometz. The sequence continues at coordinate 36,165,172 of NC_141094.1, forward strand.
AAACGCTCACCACCTGTTCACTCAGGGGCCTTTTCCATAGTTCCTAGCTCATAGTAATCGGCAATATATTCATGTAATAGAATGGAATCTCCGTGGAAGATCAGCAAGATCAACCCACAGATCCATATAAAAGAGTCATGGACTCATCCGTTGTTGAGGACCAGCAAGGTCAATCAACCAGATCCATGCCCGGTTTTGGAAAACAACTCTTACTCCTTGTTCCAATATCTTCCATGACGCACGTGTGGGTATCTTCGGCGACCCAGAGCCCGAGCACCGTATGGTCAGCACCCTCTAGGATCCTTCGCAGGTGACCTAGCGCTTCACTCATAGGCTGCTTCCTTGGTCCCTAATCCACCATACCGGAAGCTCACCATTTAAATCGAACCGAGGCTGGTCAAGACCTCGGCCGACCTTGCTACGCGAGACATCCTCCATTGACTCTCCGTCAGCAGTTGCAACTTTATCAGTTAGGTCTCCTTGACCTTAATCTACAAGACGGTCAAAATGCTTCCCCAACATTCTTGACATAAAACATTCATTTACAAACAGTTCACAAAATACAGTTTCTATATCGAACTCTCGTCTTTCCATTTTATCCTCCTTAGTCCACATTACTTATTCCACATCCCATTCATATGTATTCATCATCATCCATTCACTCATATCGACAACACATTATTTTCCATACACATTCACATTCATTATTCTACATACACATCCATGCATACATTTATTTTCACATCCTCATTCATACATCCACTTCCACATACATACATCCACATCCGTATCTACATCCTTACATCCACATCCACATCCACATCCACGTCCATATTTATATCCATACATCCACATCCACATCCACATTCACATTCATACATACACATCCACATCCACATTCACATTCATACATACATATCCGTATCTACATCCATACATCAATTCTCTCCCTACACATTCCATATACATCTTATCATATCTCATACACCTTATATCACATCTTATCACTTCCCATACGCATCTTATCACATATTATCACATCTCATACACCTCTTATCACGTCTTATCACATTTTATATCTTTTTATAGAATACAAGAGAATTCTTATATTTGATATAAGATTTCTCTACATTTTTATTTATGCATAAATTCCATTTAAGGAGACTAACACTTTCGAATTAAAAATTAATCTTTTATGCATCTTCCTATGCATAATTTCATTTTGAATGAAAATGACACTTTTGAATTAAAATTCAATCTTTTATGTATCTTTCTATGCATAAATTCAATTTGGATGAGAATTGACATTTTAGAATTAAAAATCCATCTTTTATGCATCTTCCTATGCATAAATTCAATTTGGATGAGAATAACGCTTTTGAATTGAAATCTTATTATTTTATGCATCTTTCTATGCATAAATTCAATTTAGATGAGAATGACACTTGAATTAAAAATCAAACTTTTATGTATCTTCTTATGCATAAATTCAATTTGGTAGGAATTACACTTTTAGAATAAAAGAATTTCTCTTATGCATCTAAGTTATGCATAAAATCCATTTATGATGAAAATCACACTTTTAGTATAAAAAGAATATCTTTTATGCATACCTCTATGCATGAAATCCAATACGATAAAAGTAACACTCTTACAATAAAATAATCAACTTTTATGCATACCTCTATGCATGAAATTCAATTATGATAAAAGTCACACTTTTATAATAAAATAATCAACTTTTATGCATACCTCTATGCATGAAATTCAATATAATAAAAGACACACTTTTATAATAAAATAATCAACTTTTATGCATACCTTTATGCACAAAATTCAATTAAGATAAAAGTCACACTTTTATAATAAAATAATCAACTTTTATGCATACCTTTATGCATGAAATTCAATATAATAAAAGACACACTTTTATAATAAAATAATCAACTTTTATGCATACCTTTATGCATAAAATTCATTTATGATAAAAGTCACACTTTTATAATAAAATAATCAACTTTTATGCATGAAATTCAATATAATAAAAGACACACTTTTATAATAAAATAATCAACTTTTATGCATACCTTTATGCATGAAATTTAATTATGATAAAAGTCACACTTTTATAATAGAATAATCAACTTTTATGCACACCTTTATGCATGAAATTCAATTATGATAAAAGTCACACTTTTATAATAAAATAATCAACTTTTATGCATACCTCAATGCATGAAATTCAATATAATAAAAGACACACTTTTATAATAAAATAATCAACTTTTATGCATACCTTTATGCATGAAATTTAATATAATAAAAGACACACTTTTATAATAAAATAATCAACTTTTATGCATACCTTTATGCATGAAATTTAATATAATAAAAGACACACTTTTATAATAAAATAATCAACTTTTATGCATACCTTTATGCATGAAATTCAATTATGATAAAAGTCACAATTTTATAATAGAATAATCAACTTTTAGGCATACCTTTATGCATGAAATTCAATTTTGATAAAAGTCACACTTTTATAAGAAAATAATCAACTTTTATGCATACCTCTATGCATGAAATTCAATATAATGAAAGACACACTTTTATAATAAAATAATCAACTTTTATGCATACCTTTATGCATAAAATTCACTAATGATAAAAGTCACACTTTTATAATAAAATAATCAACTTTTATGCATGAAATTCAATTATGATAAAAGTCACACTTTTATAATAAAATAATCAACTTTTATGCATACCTTTATGCATGAAATTCAATTATAATAAAAGACACTTTTATAATAAAATAATCAACTTTTATGCATACCTTTATGCATGAAATTCAAATATGATAAAAGTAACACTTTTGATATCCTTTATGCATACCTCTATGCATGAAAATAAAAATTGATAAAAGTAACACTTTTGATATAAAAATTTATCCTTTATGCATACTTCTATGCATGAAAATAAAAATGGTAAAAGTAACACTTTTGATATAAAAACTTATCCTTTATGCATAATATAAAAATTCAATTTCTCCATGATTATAATGAAATTCTTTCAATTAATCTAGGATGATAATTCCTAGAATATGGTAGGAAGTTCTCTTTTTATGCTTTGAATGAAATTATTTTATGCGTAATTTTTATAAAAATTTTGCCATACCTCCGCTGCTATGACTGATAAATCTCAAATTTTTTTTAAGGGATAAAGCTTATCATTAAGGAAATAATTAGAATGGTCTCTAATTGGATCGTTAATCCATAATGGATTGAATCATCAATATACATAAACTAAAAGCATAGAAAAAAGCCATTAATTTGGCCTCAAGCATAGCTTAATCTTGGATTAAGGAAAAGCTTTATGAAAAGCTTCATTTGGATTGAGAATGGATCATAAGTATGACCATTTATTGAGTGAGAGAGAGAAATTACATAAAAACCATTAGAATTAAGCATAAATAGAAATTTATGTAATTCTTAACTATCATTAATCAATTAACTTCAATAGCATTCATCAAATTATGTAACTCTTCACTAACATTCATCAATTAACTTCAATAGCATTCAAAAACCATTCCAATTAAGCTTCTCAAGCTTGAGAGGGGTTGAGAAGAGAGAAACATTGAGAAATTATAGAAAAGATCAAAATTCACCATTTACCTTACAAATTGCTTGTTTCTTTGTTCACGGTAGAGGCCCCCAACCAATCAATTGGTTAAGTATGTTGATGGAGCCACCAATGGGGATTGAAGAAAGAGGGAAGCTCCAAAAACTAGTGAATTATTAATGAATTCACACTATATATTTTTCAACAAGGGGGAGGCTTCTATTTATAGGAAAAATTGAGCTCCTAACCAAACAAACTGATTCTAGAGTTTTCTAAATCAGTTTGGTCAATATTTGACCATTTTTAGGTCAGTTAAGCTAACTTTTTGGAACTAGACTTGAATGAGGAGAGAGGAGAGATGAAATATCTCAATTTTTATGAGTTTAAAACTCATTCAAGCATGTGAAATATGCACCTCCTTTAAAGAACTCCCCTTCCTTACATATGTGTCAAAATGAAATCATTATACCCAAAATATCTCATATTTTTAATATTGCTCATAGTTTTTTACTAATAAACCTTGTACATTTTCAACTCTTCATCTTATGTGAAATATGCACCTCCTTTAAAGAACTCCCCTTCCTTACATATGTGTCAAAATGGAATCATTATACCCAAAATATCTCATATTTTTAATATTGCTCATAGTTTTTTACTAATAAACCTTGTGTATTTTCAACTCTTCATCTTATGTGAGCATTTACTCATTTTTGGATACCCAAAATATCTCATATTTTTAATATTGCTCATAGTTTTTTACTAATAAACCTTGTACATTTTCAACTCTTCATCTTATGTGAGCATTTACTCATTTTTGGGTATCTTCTTTTACAAATTGGATTTATCTCCTCCCTACACATGGATTGATGCTATTGGCCCATAGGAACCTTAATTGGACCATAATCCAAAAATTTCTGAAAATCTAGACCCTTAAGCTAAGGTCCTTTATACCCATTTCCAATTAATTCCAATTGCACATTGGAAAGTTCTTTTTGAATTTTTGTTTCAGGGGAACTTATTTTAATAAGATGAGATAATTTTCTATCCAAAAATATTAAAAATCTGAATATTCTCTCTCTAGAATATTTTCTCTCTCTAGGTTAAAACAGTTAGAAACAAGTCTTTTATATTTTTGAAGAGGGATTGATTACAGGGAAAGATGCTGGACATTTTGAGAGGCTGGGGAGGAATCTTACATTCTCTCCCACTTGAAAAATGCGAGATGCCCTCATCTCGCAAACTGGGGGTAATTTCGCAAGATGCACAAGTATGAGACTGAGAGAAATTTTTTAATTAAGATTAATCACCAATTAAAAAAATCTCAAAGAGAGTAAGGGTCAAGACAAGAAAAAGATTTAAAGTTTATTCATTCTTGGAACATATACAGTAAAGATAGAAGAACTCTTTACACTTCCATAAGCCCGTCCATCATATGATCACAAAAGCAGCACTCACAAGCTGCACACGTATAAGGTAACTCATCTATGGAAATAATTCTGTTGGTTATTGCCGCACCTATCTCAGTGGTATGAGGTGATCTAACAAAAGGACCTCTGAGAGGCAAGCCAAAAACGGGGTAAAGGTATATCTTCTGATGAGGAAGAAAACACGCCAGTAAGAAGACCCGCTCAAAAAACCCAAGATGTCTTGATCTCATGATGCAGTAGTATCGGGGACCCAAACCCAAGGCTTCAATAACCATGGCCAAGCGGACATTGTTACCAAAGTGCTGCTGACCCCAGGGTGTTACCCTAGTTATGTCTTGATAGGTCCGCCATTTGGTCTGAGCTACAGACGTTTCCAAGTGAGGAAAAAGTGAGCGCTCATACTGTTCTATAAAATCTTTCTTCACAGACTCACTTGCGTCTTGAAGGTGAGAAATCATCATGGATAAAACTAATTCTTGTTGCCAAGCCATGAAGGAGATTAAGAAGAAGGGAGATCGATGGAAGTAAGATTACTGTAAGCGATAAGTAAAAGTTACGACTTAAATAAAGGAAGGAGTTAGCGTAACCTAGAAGCCAATGGTATCTTGCCACTGAAGTTTTACCGTCTTTCCATGATTTGGGTTTGGCACATATTTCTATAGAAGGTATTAAGAACTTTGAGATGAGGATATAAAAGAAGTTCTTAGGCTAAGTCACTTACTTTCTTTGATCCACAATAGCTGGGGGATAACTACTTATACTCCCCTAGAGATAAAGAAATTCTTTTGGTCCGTATTCAAATGAAGACTATAACTGCTTCTTTGAATTCTCTGACTATCCTCTTCTTATCTGTATATTGTCTCTGTCGATCCTGGGCAGCATTTATATCTTTATGAATTGCCTGCATCTGTTGCTCTAAGTCGCCAAGCATTTGACTAGTCATCTCGACCCTAATCAATGGGTTGGACCTAGTTAATGGAGTTAAGCAATCTTGTTCGAGACGGACCCTGATTAGATTAGTATGAAGGAATTGGTCTTTGAATTTGGGTTCTAGACTTCCCTGTGCCCTTTTCATGGTAGGAGTCGGGCAATCTTTTAACTGATGGTCAAAACCTTGGCATCCAAAACACCGGTTCTCACTTCTGAACTCATCATTTTGAATCTTTAAAACAGGTGGGCTCCTGAGAAGGTATTCTGGGTAAAGTGTCTTCCCTTTTTAAACAGAATCTTTCTTTTATTTAGAGAGGGAATAATTATAAGATCAGAAAAGGAGATTCTTACTCCTGTATACCTCGAAGGCTGGGGGAGAATCTTACATTCTACCCCACTTAAAAAGTGCGAGATGTCCTTATCTCGCAAAGTAGAGGACAACTCTTTTTCTTAAGATCCAATTTATTCTGGGGTTCCTTATATTCTGGTCAACCCAACAGAATACGGGGATAATTATCCCTTAAATAGAACTCATCATTAAATAACAATTCTCTCAATCATATCATTCATATCTTTAACACGATAATGGTCCATTAGACCGAAAAATTTCTTTATGAACATTTCCCCACGAAAATTTCAGACAAGTAAGTTCTCAATTTGTCATTTCTTAACTTGATCGAATGAGTCAAGTGTTAGCAGTAGCAATTTGATAGCACAATCCACTAATCTTATAGTGATTTGCTGAAATCATTATCATCATTTATCATCACAGGGACTCGCCCCAATCATCCAGATTGTGGTTTCGCTCAGTTTATTACATTTCAACCCATTTTCAGGGATCATCATTTTTCAATCAGAATCCCAATCAATTCATCAGTTCCCAAACAGAATTAAAAATCATATCAACCACATTCGAATTCATCAACTGGATAGCATTAATGCTTATAATTTCAAGTCTTAGATTTACTCGTACATACTACCGGTAAAGAGCTGCAGTTATACCCTCGGTATATACGGATAGTCATGATACTCGAAACTATAAGGTAAATACCATCATGTCTAGGTCTCAAGCAAGTCAGGATTCTATACAATTGTGGTACTTCCAATTGAAGTCCTAATTACTAATTTACGAATTTCAGTTTGAATAACAAATTGTATGAATTATATCACACAATCACAACCTTTTTGTGCGTCTTGATAAATTTTTGACATAATTGGCTCCTCAGTTGATCTTATTGGAGATCTATGACATAAGTCTGATAAACAGATTTTTCTTTATCCAATTATCCGTAAACAATCACTTAAATAACAGGAAAAACATTTGTATATTTATATACAAGTTGCAATAAGTACATAGAGTGGCTCGGCTCCAAAATTCAAAATCTCCTCGAGAGACGCATAAGACGACAGTACTGGGCCATAGTCATGCCCTGTTACATAATTTCTCTAATTGCGAAGGGAGCTATTATTTTCTCCTTAGGGATAAATCGACTGAAGAGTCTATAAACTCGGCAAGCAAGTCTGAAATTTTGAGGCGTTGAAAGATATAGAATGACACCACGTGTCATTTTCAGCTTTATCAAAATCATGGCCAATGAGAGGTTCTGCCTCAGCATTGCATGCCGGTTTTAAGAGGCGTGGATATATAGCCCTGCAAACCACTTATGCTATTGTCTCTCCACTAGGTTAAGAAAATATAATTCCTCGAAATGGCGTGCGAGTCTTGCTCGGCTTGTTCGTGTTGAAGCGGAAGAGATGAGATGCTCGAAGGCAAGTGCAATCATATCTTGAGACTGGGTGAGGTTAGGAATACCAGATAAATGGGGAACTTCCATCTATAAAAATAATTTCTTTGATTAAAATTTCTTCATTAAAGAAGCTTACGGAATGAAAATACATTATGAAAATGCTGTTTCTGAATTCTTATTACCAATTTCAGATAGGAATTTAATTATCTTTATTAGCTTTCAATTTCGCTCTGATACCAACTGTGAGATCCCGGTCTCCACTGCGCAACGGATTCGGGGTACTAGCAGCGGAAGTAGCACATCGTGCGCGGGTAGGGGTCTCACACTTCAGGGCCTCGCCCACGGATATCCGGACAAGAGACTAATCCATCGGTTTGTCCAAAACCGAAACCGGAAAAACTTCCTTTACCCGGAAAGCACGGGCGATTCCACCAGGATAACTCTTTACTCTAACGTAGTCAAGATCATTACTGATCAAACTGATCCGACTGCACCTCTAACGGTACTTGGTCACATCAAGGAAGAAACTTGCACTTGGATCATTGGGATCAACGCTTTTTTCCCCATCAAGAGGCACAGCCATTGATTCCTATCCATAGAACAATTCCTATCCATAGAACAATTACTATCCGGGATTTACTTCATCTATCGTAATAATAGAAATTAAATCTCGATTTACGGATCCATTAGTCCAGCCTAACCCCATCCAGTCCCATGGGTTAGCCAACCGCCCAACCACTGTAGTGATGGGATCCAATTAAGAATTTGGTTAGGTTTTGTCCCGGGTACCAAGGAAAAGATTTCCAAGGCCCCCTAGCCGGAAGTTCATGCAAACATAAAACTAGTCACACCACTTATACACCCAATATGAAATTGCCTTTTTCTTAGCATCAGCTAACTTTAAAACAATCCTTTAATGAAACCATTATGTCACTGATGACAATCCTCAAAGTCTCTGGTTGAATCCTTATTTCCAGTCATTCATTCATCGGTATACTTATGGCATCATTGGCAACCAGAACGCTCACCACCTGTTCACTCAGGGGCCTTTTCCATAGTTCCTAGCTCATAGTAACCGGCAATATATTCATATAATAGAATGGAATCTCCGTGGTGGAAGATCAGCAAGATCAACCCACAGATCCATATAAAAGAGCCATGGACTCATCCGTTGGAGGACCAGCAAGGTCAATCAACCAGATCCATGCTCGGTTTCGGAAAACAACTCTTACTCCTTGTTCCAATATCTTCCACGACGCACGTGTGGGTATCTTTGGCGACCCAGAGCCCGAGCACCGTATGGTCAGCACCCTCTAGGATCCTTCGCAGGTGACCTAGCGCTTCACTCATAGGCCGCTTCCTTGGTCCCTAATCCACCGTACCGAAAGCTCACCATTTAAATCGAACCGAGGCTGGTCAAGACCTCGGCCGACCTTGCTACGTGAGACATCCTCCATTGACTCTCTGTCAGCAGTTGCAACTTTATCAGTTAGGTCTCCCTAATCCACCGTACCGGAAGCTCACCATTTAAATCGAACCGAGGCTGGTCAAGACCTCGGCCGACCTTGCTACGCGAGACATCCTTCATTGACTCTCTGTTCAGCAGTTGCAACTTTATCAGTTAGGTCTCCTTGACCTTAATCTACAAGACGGTCAAAATGCTTCCCCAGCATTCTTGACATAAAACATTCATTTACAAACAGTTCACAAAATACAGTTTCTATATCGAACTCTCGTCTTTCCATTTTATCCTCCTTAGTCCACATTACTTATTCCACATCCCATTCATATGTATTCATCATCATCCATTCACTCATATCGACAACACATTATTTCCCATACACATTCACATTCATTATTCTACATACACATCCATGCATACATTTATTTTCACATCCTCATTCATACATCTATGCATGAAATTCAATATAATAAAAGACACACTTTTAGAATAAAATAATCAACTTTTATGCATACCTTTATGCACAAAATTTAATTATGATAAAAGTCACACTTTTATAATAAAATAATCAACTTTTATGCATACCTTTATGCATGAAACTCAATATAATAAAAGACACACTTTTATAATAAAATAATCAACTTTTATGCATACCTTTATGCATAAAATTCAATTATGATAAAAGTCACACTTTTATAATAAAATAATCAACTTTTATGCATACCTTTATGCATGAAATTCAATATAATAAAAGACACACTTTTATAATAAAATAATCAACTTTTATGCATATCTTTATGCATGAAATTCAATATAATAAAAGACACACTTTTATAATAAAATAATCAACTTTTATGCATACCTTTATGCATGAAATTCAATTATGATAAAAGTCACACTTTTATAATAGAATATTCAACTTTTATGCATACCTTTATGCATGAAATTCAATTATGATAAAATTCACACTTTTATAATAAAATAATCAATTTTTATGCATACCTCTATGCATGAAATTCAATATAATAAAAGACACACTTTTATAATAAAATAATCAACTTTTATGCATACCTTTATGCATGAAATTTAATATAATAAAAGACACACTTTTATAATAAAATAATCAACTTTTATGCATACCTTTATGCATGAAATTCAATTATGATAAAAGTCAAACTTTTATAATAGAATAATCAACTTTTATGCATACCTTTATGCATGAAATTCAATTATGATAAAAGTCACACTTTTATAAGAAAATAATCAACTTTTATGCATACCTCTATGCATGAAATTCAATATAATAAAAGACACACATTTATAATAAAGTAATCAACTTTCATGCATACCTTTATGCATAAAATTTAATTATGATAAAAGTCACACTTTTATAATAAAATAATCAACTTTTATGCATACCTTTATGCATGAAATTCAATTATGATAAAAGTCACACTTTTATAATAAAATAATCAACTTTTATGCATACCTTTATGCATGAAATTCAATTATAATAAAACACACACTTTTATAATAAAATAATCAACTTTTATTCATACCTTTATGCATGAAATTCAATTATGATAAAATTCACACTTTTATAATAAAATAATCAATTTTTATGCATACCTCTATGCATGAAATTCAATATAATAAAAGACACACTTTTATAATAAAATAATCAACTTTTATGCATACCTTTATGCATGAAATTTAATATAATAAAAGACACACTTTTATAATAAAATAATCAACTTTTATGCATACCTTTATGCATGAAATTCAATTATGATAAAAGTCAAACTTTTATAATAGAATAATCAACTTTTATGCATACCTTTATGCATGAAATTCAATTATGATAAAAGTCACACTTTTATAAGAAAATAATCAACTTTTATGCATACCTCTATGCATGAAATTCAATATAATAAAAGACACACATTTATAATAAAGTAATCAACTTTCATGCATACCTTTATGCATAAAATTTAATTATGATAAAAGTCACACTTTTATAATAAAATAATCAACTTTTATGCATACCTTTATGCATGAAATTCAATTATGATAAAAGTCACACTTTTATAATAAAATAATCAACTTTTATGCATACCTTTATGCATGAAATTCAATTATAATAAAACACACACTTTTATAATAAAATAATCAACTTTTATTCATACCTTTATGCATGAAATTCAAATATAATAAAAGTAACACTTTTGATATAAAAATTTATCCATTATGCATACTTCGATGCATGAAATAAAAATGATAAAAGTAACACTTTGATATAAAAATTTATCCTTTATGCATACTTCTATGCATGAAAATAAAAATGATAAAAATAACACTTTTGATATAAAAATTTATCCTTTATGCATACTTCTATGCATGGAAATAAAAATGATAAAAATAACACTTTTGATATAAAAATTTATCCATTATGCATACTTCTATGCATGAAATACAAATGATAAAAGTAACACTTTTGATATAAAAATTTATCCTTTATGCATGCTTCTATGCATGAAAATAAAAATGATAAAAATAATACTTTTGATATAAAAATTTATCCTTTATGCATACTTCTATGCATGAAAATAAAAATGATAAAAATAACACTTTTGATATAAAGACTTATCCTTTATGCATACTTCTATGCATGAAAATAAAAATTGATAAAAGTAACACTTTTGATATAAAAATTTATCTTTTATGCATACTTCTATGCATGAAAATAAAAATGATAAAAGTAACACTTTTGATATAAAAACTTATCCTTTATGCATAATATAAAAATTCAATTTCTCCATGATTATAATGAAATTCTTTCAATTAATCTAGGATGATAATTCCTAGAATATGGTAGGAAGTCCTCTTTTTATGCTTTGAATGAAATTATTTTATGCGTAATTTTTATAAAAATTTTGCCATACCTCCGCTGCTATGACTGATAAATCTCAAATGTTTTTTAAGGGATAAAGCTTATCATTAAGGAAATAATTAGAATGGTCTCTAATTGGATCATGAATCCATAATGGATTGAATCATCAATATACATAAACTAAAAGCATAGAAAAAAGCCATTAATTTGGCCTCAAGCATAGCTTAATCTTAGATTAAGGAAAAGCTTTATGAAAAGCTTCATTTGGATTGAGAATGGGTCATGAGTATGACCATTTCTTGAGTAAGAGAGAGAAATTACATAAAAACCATTAGAATTAAGCATAAATGGAAATTTATAAAATTCTTAACTATCATTAATCAATTAACTTCAATAGCATTCATCAAATTATGTAACTCTTCACTAACATTCATTAATTAACTTCAATAGCATTCAAAAATCATTCCAATTAAGCTTCTCAAGCTTGAGAGGGGTTGAGAAGAGAGAAACATTGAGAAATTATAGAAAAGATCAAAATTCACCATTTACCTTACAAATTGTTTGTTTCTTTGTTCACGGTAGAGGCCCCCAACCAATCAATTGGTTAAGTATGTTGATGGAGCCACCAATGGGGATTGAAGAAAGAGGGAAGCTCCAAAAACTAGTGAATTATTAATGAATTCACAGTTCTTGGCTTAGGTGGAGTAGAGTAACGATGCATAAACACTATATATTTTTCAATAAGGGGGAGGCTTCTATTTATAGGAAAAATCGAGCTCCTAACCAGACAAATTGATTCTAGAATTTTCTAAATCAGTTTGATCAGTTAAGCTAACTTTTTGGAACTAGACTTGAATGAGGAGAGAAGAGAGATGAAATATCTCAATTTTTATGAGTTTAAAACTCATTCAAGCATGTGAAATATGCACCTCCTTTAAAGAACTCCCCTTCCTTACATATGTGTCAAAATGGAATCATTATACCCAAAATATCTCATATTTTTAATACTACTCATAGTTTTTTACTAATAAACCTTGTACATTTTCAACTCTTCATCTTATGTGAAATATGCACCTCCTTTAAAGAACTCCCCTTCCTTACATATGTGTCAAAATGGAATCATTATACCCAAAATATTTCATATTTTTAATATTGCTCATAGTTTTTTACTAATAAACCTTGTGTATTTTCAACTCTTCATCTTATGTGAGCATTTACTCATTTTTGGATATCCAAAATATCTCATATTTTTAATATTGCTCATAGTTTTTTACTAATAAACCTTGTACATTTTCAACTCTTCATCTTATGTGAGCATTTACTCATTTTTGGGTATCTTCTTTTACAAATTGGATTTATCTCCTCCCTACACATGGATTGATGCTATTGGCCCATAGGAACCTTAATTGGACCATAATCCAAAAATTTCTGAAAATCTAGACCCTTAGGCTAAGGTCCTTTACACCCATTTCCAATTAATTCCAATTGCACATTGGAAAGTTCTTTTTGAATTTCTGTTTCAGGGGAACTTATTTTAATAAGATGAGATAATTTTCTATCCAAAAATATTAAAAATCTAAATATTCTCTCTCTAGAATATTTTCTCTCTCTAGGTTAAAACAGTTAGAAACAAGTCTTTTATATTTCTGAAGAGGGATTGATTACAGGGGAAGATGCCAGACATTTTGAGAGGCTGGGGAGGAATCTTACAAATCTCTCAAGCAAAAGGAGAGCTTACAAGCTCTATGTAAGCTAATTTTCTTACTTTGTTTACGAATTTTTAATGAAAAATCTATGGTTTTCTTGATTTTTATGTTATGCAAATGTTTGAATTAAATTCAAATGCTATGCCTTTGATAAAAAGGCCACCCCCTTCTCTTCTTTACATTCCAACCTTTCTTAATCCTAGAAAGATTAACTAAGTGATTAATTAAACTCTTCTTCTTGTTTACTCTCTTGAATTTAGAAAATTGTGTAGATTAGAGTTCTATAATTCTAAATTGGGTTAATTAAGTTAAATAAAGAAAGATAAAAATGAGAAATGGTCAGCCATACAAAGGAGGTTATGGCATAATTTTCTAGAATTTTGTGAAAAAGAAAGTTTGTTTTTATGTTATTCCAAAAGAGTAATTCCCACCATTTTTGCATCTAAAAGAAATATTCTAATTACTCCATGTACATATTCACCTATGAATATGCATGGATATCACTGATATTAATTAATAAAATTGATGTCTATGCATAGAAAGATGCATAAAGGAATTCTTTTTATTACAAAAGTGTTATTCTTATTAAAATTGATTTCTATGCATAGAAAGATGCATTAAGGGAATTTTTTATTATAAAAGTGTTTTTCTTATTAAAATTGATTTCTATGCATAGAAAGATGCATAAAGGAAATTGTTTATTATAAAAGTGTTATTCTTATTAAATTTGATTTCTATGCATAGAAAGATGCATAAAGGAATTTTTTTAATTATAAAAGTGTTATTCCTATTGAAATTGATTTCTATGCATAGAAAGATGCATAAAGGAAATTTTTTATTATAAAAGTGTTATTCTTATTAAAATTGATTTCTATGCATAGAAAGATGCATAAAGGAAATTTTTTATTATAAAAGTGTTATTCTTATTAAATTTGATTTCTATGCATAGAAAGATTCATAAAGGAATGTTTTTAATTATAAAAGTGTTATTCTTATTAAATTTGATTTCTATGCATAGAAAGATGCATAAAGGAATTTTTTTAATTATAAAAGTGTTATTCTTATTAAATTTGATTTCTATACAGAGAAAGATGCATAAAGAAAATTTTTTATTATAAAAAAATTATTCTTATTAAATTTGATTTCTTTGCAGAGAAAGATGCATAAAGGAAAATTTTTTTATTATAAAAGTGTTATTCTTATTAAATTTGATTTTTATGCATAGAAAGATGCATAAAGGAAAATTTTTAATTATAAAAGTGTTATTCTTATAAAAATTACTTTTTATGGATAAATAGATGCATAAAGTAAATTTTTTATTATAAAAGTGTTATTCCTATTAATATTGATTTTATGCATAAATAGATGCATAAAGAATTTTTATATCAAAATTAGAATTCTCTTAAATTCTATGTTTGAATTCTATGAGAATTTGATAAATGAAAAATTAAATACTCTAAGAGAGAAATTTCTATCCTTTTATATTCAAATGGATTGTAAAAAGAAAATTTAAGAAATCTATCGAGATCAAAATATTCAGATAAATGATTAATTTATTCCTCATTGGAATTCATAACTAATTTAGAAATCAGTTAAGTGGATATTTAAAGAAAGAAATTCAGTAAAATAGTAACTGAATTATCAAACCTTTTTGTGAAAGATAGTTCAGGAAAAATCTTATCCGACTCAAACCTTGAAACAGACTATGACCAAGACCAAACTCTTTCGTCAGTTTCAAGGAAAGAAGGTCTAACCAGTTTAGAAAAATACACTCAAAACTCTGCCAAATCTGAAACTAAGTTTGAGACCCTTCAAATTGATCCGTGGATCAAGGTTATAGAATTCGAGGAATTCTAGTATGAAATTCAGAATTTCAATCAAGAAGTTTTGGGGATACTGATTCAAGAAATACTCTTTGTATTCAAAAGAAAATCAAACTGAAAACTTGCATAGAAACCCTATTTTCTTAAAGGACTATCTTATGCCGCCAGAATGCTGGGAGGGAGCATTTGGTATATGTTTTTCTAAGGGAAGTTCGGTTGTTGGCGAGGAGTGTTCAAAGGACGGCTCACGCGACAAAGCCTGCCAGGTCTTGACCAACCTCGGTATGGTTGAAAAATGGTGCGTTTTTGGAACGATGGGCGAGGGCCAATGAAGCGGTCCCTAAGTGAATAGATGTGATGACATGTGAATCATATAGATGTGAATGAATGGATGAGATGTGATGTCATGTGAATCGGGATGTAAATGAATGATATGGGATGTGAATGGATGATATGTGATGAAAATGGATGTGAATGTGTATGTGAAGAATGGATGTGGATGTGTATGTGATAAAAATGGATGTGAATGTGTATGTGAATGTGTATGTGATAAAAATGGATGTGAATGTGTATGTGAAGAATGGATGTGCATGTGTATGTGAAGAATGGATGTGAATATGTATGTGAAGAATGGATGTGAATGTGTATGTGAAGAATGAATGTGGATATGCATGTGAAAGAATGGATGTGGATGTATGTGAAAGAATGGATGTGGATGTGTATGTGAAAGAATGGATGTGGATGTATGTGAAAGAATGGATGTGGATGTATATGTGAAAGAATGGATGTGGATGTGTATATGAAAGAATGTGATGTGATGTAAAAAGATGTCATGTGACATGAATATATGTGGATGTGAAGTGACATGTGACATGAATATATGTGGATGTGAAGTGATAGATATGAATGTATGGATAGATGTGGGTAGTCGTACATGTGAACGATTGGATGGATGTGGATGAATGAGATGAGATGTGATGTGATGTGAATCGGGATGTGAATGAATGAGATGTGATGTGAAATGGATGTGATGTAAATTGGGATAGATGTAAATGGATGATATGTGATGTGATGTAAATTGGGATAGATGTGAATGGATAATATGTGATGTGAATGAATGTGATGTGATGTAAAACGGGATAGATGTGAATGAATGAGATATGATGTGAATGGATGAGATGTGAATGAATGTGATGTGATGAGATGTGGATATGGGTAGATGCGAGTGGATGAGATGTGGATATGGGTAGATGCGAGTGGATGAGATCTGATGAGGATAAATGAGGAAAGATGTGATGAGATGAAAATGATGTGATTGGATGAGAATGGGAATACATATGAAATGGATGTGGATTAAATAATGTGGATTGATGTGGAACAATGTGGAAAGATGAGAGTTCATTATAGAAACTATATTTATGACCTATTTTTAAATGACTGTTTTATGTCAAGAATGCTGGGAAAGCATTTTGATTGTCTTGTGAATGAGGTCGTGGAGACCTAACTGATAAAGTTGCAACAGTTGACGATGAGTCAATGGAGGACGTCTCACGTAGCAAGGTCATCCAAGGTCTTGACCTGGTTTGATTTAAATGGAAAGCTTTCGCTACGATGGATGAGGGACCAAGGAAGTGGCCTATGAGTGAAGCGCTAGGTGACCTTCGAAGGATCCTAGAGGGTGCTGACCATACGATGCTCGGGCTCTAGGTCACCGAAGATACCCACATGTGCGTCGGGGAAGATATTTGGATCAAGGAGTAAGAGTTGTTTTTTGAATTCAGGCATGGATTTGGTTGTCAACGGATGAGTCCATGGCTCTTTTATATGGATCTATTGGTTGATCTTGTTGATCTTCAACAGAGATTCCATTTTGATTTTTTATAAGTGAATATATTGCCAGGTACTATGAGCTAGGAACTATCGAAAAGGCCCTTGATGAGTGGACACGTGGTGAGCGTTCTAATTACAAATGATGCCATAGGTACACCGATCAAAGAAAAATTGGAAATTAGGATTCAACCAGATATTTTGGAGGATTATGATCAATGATACTATAGTTTCATTAAAAGATTGTTTTAAAGATAGCTGAATCTGTGAAAAAGGCAATTTCATATTGGGTGTGTAAGTGGTGTAACTAGTTTTAAGTTTGCATGAATATCCGACTAGGGGGCCTGGGAACTCTTTTCCCTGGTACCCGAGACAAAACCTAACCAAATTCTTAAATGGATCCCATCACTACAGTGGTTGGGCGGTTGGTTTAACCCACGGGATGGGGTTAGGCTGGACTGATGGAGCCCTAAAAAGAGACTCAATTCTGTTATGGTACGATAGATGAAGTAAATCCCGGATAAAAATTATTTTATGGAAAAGAATCAACGGCTGTGCCTCTCAATGAGGAAAAAAGCGTTGGTCTCTATGATCCAAGTGCAAGTCTTTTCCTTGATTTGACTATGGGACTTACGGGTTCGGTTAGATCAGATCAATTAGTTAAGTCTCTTGACTACGTTAGAGTAAACATATCAAAGGAATCACCCGTGCTTTTCGGGCAAGGGAAGTTTTTCCGAGTTCGGTTTTGGAAGAACCGAGGGATTAGTCTCTTGTCCGGATATACGTGGGTGAGGCCCCGAGTGAGAGACCCTGCCCCGCGCAAGAAGTGCTACTTCCGTTGCTAGCACCCCTGAATTCGTTGTGCTGAGGGGACAAAGATCTTTCAGTTCTTGTCTTCTTTGATGATATCTTGGTATACTCAAAGAATGCTACAGATCATGAAGATCATGTGCGCAAGGTCCTGGAAATCCTATGGAAACACTAACTCTTTGCAAAGAAGAGCAAGTGTTCTTTCTCTGTTGACCAGGTAGAATACTTGGGATTCATAGTATCAAAGGATGGGATTTCTCTTGACCCCGCAAAGATCCAAGCAGTCGTATAATGGCCGGAACCCAAGACAGTAAATGAAGGCAGAGGATTCCTAGGATTAACCTGATGGTATAGGATCTTCATACCTAGGTATGCTCAGATAGCATCCCCTTTAACTAACCTTCTTAAGAAGAGTACACTTTTTCAGTGGACTTTAATGTGTCAGAGTGCCTTAGATAAATTGAAGACAGCCTTAGTAAAACCAACCTTGTCCTTAAATTGCTAGATTTTACCAAACCCTTGAGGTTGTTATTACTGATGCCAGTAGGTTTTCCTTAGGCGGTGCTCTGATGCAGGAAGGTCATGCAATGGCCTATGAGTCCAAAAAACTCAGAACACATGAGAGGAAATATGCCGTCCATGACTTGGAGTTACTCTCAGTAGATTATGCTTTGAAGTTATGGAGACATTATCTTTTGGGAGAAAGGTTCACCTTGATGTTACAGATCATCAAAGTCTGAAGTGGATCTTCACCCAAAGGGATCTCAACATGCGTCAAAGGAGATGGATGCAGAACCTACAAGATTTTGATTTTGAAATTAAGTATCGGCCAAGGAAAGAAAATGTGGTTGTAGATGCGCTCAGTAGAAAAGCCTCCTTGCTTGCAATTACAGTGGTGTCAAATCCATTGATCAGTGCCAAATCCATTGATCAGTGAAGCAAAGGAGAAAATCATGCAGGACAAATTCTTTGCCCCTATTGCTACCCTTCTGATGCAGGAAAGCAAGACTACTCAGGAAACGAGTCGCGTTCTTGGGTACAAATTGGATGAAGGATGCCTGTATTATAATAATGGGCAATGTATCCCCAATGATGAGGGAATAAAGGGAAGAATTATGAGAGAAGCCCATGATAGCCTAATAGCTTGACATCTAGGGTTTATAAAAACCTATATGTCTGTGAAGAAAATCTTCTTTTGGGCCAGGACTAAAAAAGGATGTACTTGATCATGCGCGAAAATGCTTAATGTGTCAGAGAGTCAAGGCAGAGAGAGTTAAGATGCCAAGTAAACTGCAGCCTCAAGACATTCCTCAGATGAAGTGGGAATGTATCAGTATGGACTTTGTCACTGGATTACCTTTAGTGCAATCAGGTTAGAACTCCATTTTTGTGGTAGTTGATAGACTAACCAAAGTTGCCCATCTGATTCGAGTGAAAGAAACATACACTGCAGTGGATGTTGCCAAAGTTTTCCTTAAAGAGATATTCCAATTACATGGCTTACCCAGGAGGATAGTAAGTGATAGAGATCCCAAATTCACATCGAAATTCTAGACTGCATTCTTCGAAACAGTAGGAACTTTCTTGGATCTCAGCACAGCCTATCACCCTGAAACAGATGGCCAAACTGAAAGAGTGAATGAGGTAATATAACATATCCTTTGGTCATGCTGAAGGGAACCCAAGAAGTGGTTAAGCCACTTGTGCACATCTGGTCGAATTTGCTTACAATGCTTCTTATCATCGAAGCATTGGGATGAGTTCTTTCAAAGCTTTGTATGGACAAGATTGCCTTACACCATTGACTTGGTCTGACCCATTGATCAGAGTCGAAATGTCCAGACAAATGCTTGATGACATGGACCAGTAGATGCAATTAATCCATAAAGATATAAAGGTAGCCCAAGACAGGAAAAAGCAGTATGCAGATAAAAAGAGATCAGAGAGAGAGTTTGAAGAATCGGATATGGTCTTCATTCGAGTACGACCAAAAAAAAGTTCCTTATCCTTAGGGAAGTACAAGAAGCTCTCTCCCAGATACTGTGGGCCATATGCTATCATAAAGAAAGTGGGCGATCTAGCGTACAAACTTCTTATGCCCCCCATCTCAAGGTACATAATGTATTCCATGTCAATTTGCTTAAGAAATATGTACCCAGCCTGAGTCACATGCTTGATGATGAACAATTGATCTCTCCGACTCAAGGCCAGATGGTACTCCAACCTGAGGAAATCCTTAACGTTTGGGAGAAGATTCTCAGGAGCAGAGTCCTCAGAGAATTCTTAGTAAAGTGGAAGTTCTTCCCTCTAGAAGATGCTATCAGGTGAAAATCTGAAAGATGTTTTGAGTCTGTGTACATATGGGATGCATGGTTTGTGAATAAGCTTTGCCCTGAATGCCCTGGCAAATGTATAGAGCGGGTGGTTTTGCAGTGAGCTGGTACATATGCACATTTTTTTGGGGGCAGATGCTGGAGATCTGAAGTTTTATGGAAACAATGTGGTGTGCAAGTGGTTACTAAATACAGGGCACCGACTCATTCGGAAGGGAGGCTGCTTTGGAGCATGGAGTAATGATCGTACTTTGGTGAGAAGTATGATGCTGATGATGAGCTGTGGGCAGATATTGCATCTGTTTTGGAAGGAAAGTATGGGCACCGCACGTGAACCCGGAAAGCAAGGTAATGAGAGGGATGGGGGCCATTATTGAGGCTTTGAGGCTTTAAAAATTAAAAATACATTAATACAAGTGGCCACCCTATAAAGAGCCACATGGAAGCCTTGTTAGCTGCCAACGTAGCCGCCAACACATGAAGAGAGCTATCTAGAAAGTTGGTGAGCTGCCGCAGAGGGCACGGAAAAAGACGGTTGCCGAGTAGAAGGTAGGAATGGCCTTGTAGAGGCGCAACAGAGACCAGAGGAGAACCTTGTGGAGATAGTTGGATGGTGCAGACAGCCGCTTGGTGTGCGAAAGGCTGCTCTCGGCTGTGGCTGTAGGCACTGACCAAGGGGACTCTGGAATAATTGAGGAGAGCAGGAGTGAAGCTAGCGGCTGGGAGACACCAATTCAGCGAGTACACAAGCTGGTGTGGGCCTTGGGTGATGTGGCTTGGGCTGGATGCAAGAGAAGGTGATGCTGCATTGAGCAGTTAGTGTTGGTGTTGAAGAGATTGTGCAGAGGCTCTGTGGTTGGCAAAGCTACTGGTCACAACACACAGAGAGTGAGAGCTGCTGAGTTGAAGGTTAGCTGGTGTGGGCGCCTTCTGAAGAGAGAGTAGCTGGTTTTGTGTGGGCGACGATTGCAGGCAGAGAGTGGATGCTGACCAGAGAGAGAGCCTTGGTTTTTTGTGTGTGTTGGCTGCAGTAGAGGTGCTGATGTGTGGGCTGGAGACAGTGGGACTCGCCTACGACACTTGGCAGGTAGTAGCTAGACAGAGAGTAGCCGGGCTACAGAGGAAGTGAAGAAGGGTTGCTGGTGGGGCGCCCTCTAGAGAGTGCAGAGACCGAGACAGAGGCTTGGTTGTCAGACGCAAGGGTGTATTCCCTTGGCAGTAAATCCTGGCCAGAGTCTTGGTTTTGGTGTAATTGCTGAGTTGTACATGGTTGGTGCTTTGTATGTTTTTTGCTAGATAATCATCTGTTTATTGGGGTTTTGAGCTGTCCTTATGGTGTGGGTGGGTGGTGAACCGTGAGAGAGTGTTCCAGCCCCACCGGTGGCTGGTGGTGCCCTCGTTCGTGTGTGTGTTTCCAAGTTTGGGAGGTGAAGGGCTATAGAGGCATGGTCTTTTCTTATTTTTTTCACCTCACATTCTTCTGGTGCCCCCACTGAGGATAGCTCAGGTATTTCTCTTACGAGGGTGTATGCTCCAGAGTGAGAGATTGAAGGAAGGTGTTTTCTGGTTTTTTTTGGGTTTGAAGCTGAAGCTTGGGGATCAATATGATGTTGTATCCAGAGTTTTTTGGTGGGCCTAATGAAGATGTAGCTGATTTTCTGGAAAGGATGGAGGTTGCATGCATAAGCAATCACATCAATGAGCCGACACAGGTATTGCGGTTTGCTGAATATATGTTTGAAGGGAGATGCAAGGGTATGGTCCAAAACTTTTGAAGAGTCGTTAAAGGATGCTGTTCCATGCATTCCAATGACTGAGGATGGATTGAAGACTGCTCTTTTGAACAGGTTCAAGAAGATTGAGGATCCAGATAGAGTTTGGCATGAAGTGCAGGGATTGACACAGGGCGAATCGGAGCCGATTGATGATTATGTGAAGAAATTTTCTTTGCTGTGGGAGACTTTGTGTAGGGCTTTGGGAGATGATCAGGTACCTCTGGACATGATGAAGAAGGATCGTTTTATTGCAGGATTGAAGGGAGGTATTCGCTGGAAGGTGGAATTAAAGAAGCCCAGGTCTTATGAGGATGTAGTGGAGATAGCCAAATCAAAGGATTGGAAATTGCAACGGATGAACCAGCTGGGGATGGTTCCAGTGGTGAGGCCTGAAATGAGAAGGGTAGAAGCGGTACCGATGAGAACCGTGCTGGAAAGAGTGCAACTGACAGAATCTCAGGTGAATAATGTCATACCACAGGGGACAAAGGTGGTACCCACAGCTGTTTTACAGCTTCTGATGAAAGGCTTAAACAGGACATGAGGCAAATGGTGGATTGTATGAAGAATCTGAGTTTGAAGATGATGGAGAACATAGGTGGTGGACGTGGCCGAGGCAGAGGCTATAATCAGGAAGGGGTTGAAGGTCAGACAGGCTATGGAAGTGGCCGTGGTTTTGGCAGGGGTAGACGGTTTATTCCTACATGTTGGAATTGTGGTGAACTGGGACATCTAAGTACAGACTGTGATAAGCCTCAGCGAATGGGAGGTGATATGTATCCCTTACCCTCTCAGATTCCCAATAGGGCAAATGATTATGGAATTGAAATTAAAGGTGAAGCAGGGGCTAGTGGCTTGACAAATGAGGAGAAATGAAAAACTAAGGTGATAGATGTGGTCACCCTTGAGAAGACGAAGGAGATAGAAGCTGATGTGATGCCTTTGGGAAAACGGATGCCACAGGAAAGGGAAAGCAGGGATGCTGCAGGGCCTAGCAAGAAGAAAGGTAAAGTGAAGGAAGGAGGGGATGTAAAGGTCAAGCAAAAGCGGAGGTCTCGTAGGAAATTTTAGGTGACTGATTTTCCACTAGGGGTTGGGCAGAATAGCTACAATTTACAGGAGGACATGGCTGGAAGGAAAGCTAATATTACTTTTGGACAATTGATAGAGTTAGCTTCCAACTTGAAGCGTCAGTGGAAAAGACTTGTGAACCCAAGAGAGAAGGAGCCTGCCAAAGGGATAGTGACTGTTCTATCTGTTCAAGAGTTGCCTGATATATGTCCTGTGGTGAATGTATGGTACAAGGGGAAGAATCTGGGAGAGGCATACATAGATGGTGGAGCATAGATTTGTGTAATCACATTAGCAGCTGTGGAGAGGCTTGGTCTTAATTTTACTGAAGCGTCTGGATTCCGTATTCGGTTGGCCAATCACCAGAAGGTCAAATTCTTAGGTATGATCAAGGAGTTAGAATTGCAAGCTTTTGATGTAAAAGTGCTTGTGGATTGTCATGTTATGCTTGTAGGAATGGGTGCATTCCCCATCATTTTGGGAAGACCATGGCTGAGAGCGGTGAAGGCTGTTCAGGATTGGAGGAAAGGAGTCATTACTCTATATGACAGGAGAGGGGATAAAAAGCAGTTTAATATGGATAACCAGAAGCCTGTTCATGATGAAGAGGAAAGTGAAGCTGATTCGAGTATTGATGATACGACCAGTAGTACCACTACTAGTGAGGGAACATATGACACTTCATCTAGTGAGGAGGATGCATACATGGATGCCCTGGTTATTGATGGGTGATGAGGTTTCCCGACAAGAAGAGGCCATACAGGAAGAATGCGAGGAGGTACAAGTGAATCATGAGCAAAGGTATGCATGTGGTGTGAAAGAGTTTTCTTTAAAGTCTTTGGATGATATAACCTGTGTGGGATGAGTGGGAAATAGAAAGTCTGCAGGATGATGAACCTGAGCTGGAGTTGGATGATCAGATGTGTATTAATGTTAAGAAAGCCACAAGTAGAATTGATGCTATGAAGAAGGAGCAACACCGGAAGATTATAAATGATGCTGATGCTATGGATGAGACTATGGATGCTGTGATAGATGAATTTCTTATTGGCCTTGATAAAGATGAGGATACAGGAACTGAGATGGATGCTTTGGCAATGGTGCCTGTTTGAAGGGGAGTTTGTTTTGCCTGTAGTGGTTGGCTTTGATGATGATGCTTCTTATGTGGATGGACAAGGAAGTGTTATGGCACAGCAGGTCTTTTTTGATGAAGCTTTCATCAATTATTACCCTCAGCAGGAGTTGCTGCATTGGTTCTCCAATATTGGCGCTGATCATATCAGTGATTTTTGGCTTGAGATGAGGCAGGATGGTATGCATGTTAGGAGCTTTGTTTCCAGAAGTTCTTATGATATGTGGTGGGATGTGGGATGGCAAACTATGCCTGTGGGAGATGACAGTGTTTCTTTGATCACCTGGAATAGAGATGTTTTGATTACACTGTATGATGCTCAAAGGATTGACGGAGGGAAACGTGGTCATATGCTTGCTGCTGATCATAAATGATTCAGCAGGCTAGGGGTTGGGCAAAGTATGTCAGGTGAAAATCTGAAAGATGTTTTGAGTCTGTGTACATATGGGATGCATGGTTTGTAAATAAGCTTTGCCCTGAAAGCCGTGGCAAATGTATAGAGCGGGTGGTTTTGCAGTGAGCTGGTACATATGCACGTTTTTTTGGGAGTAGATGCTGGAGATCTAAAAGTTTTATGGCAACAGTGTGGTGTGCGAGTGGTTACTAAATACAGGGCACCGACTCATTCAGAAGGGAGGCCGCTTTGGAGCATGGGGTAATGATCGTATTTTGGTGAGAAGTATGATGCTGATGATGAGCTGTGGGCAGATATTGCATCTGTTTTGGAAGGAAAGTATGGGCGCCGCACGTGAACCCGGAAAGCAAGGTAATGAGAGGGATGGTGGCCATTATTGAGGCCTTGAGGCTTTAAAAATAAAAAATACATTAATACAAGTGGCCACCCTATAAAGAGCCACATGGAAGCCTTGTTAGCTGCCAACGTAGCCGCCAACACGTGAAGAGAGCTATCTAGAAAGTTGGCGAGCTGGCGCAGAGGGCACGAAAAAAGACGGTCGCCGAGTAGAAGGTAGGAATGGCCTTGTAGAGGCGAACAAAGACCAGAGGAGAACCTTGTGGAGATAGTCGGGTGGTGCAGACAGCCGCTTGGTGTGCGAAAGGCTGGTCGTCAGCAACAGTGGAAGTGGAGAGCTAGGGGAAGCGTGGAGCGCAGCCACAGCTGAGAGCAGCAGAGAGAGAAGGTCTGCAGGCACCGACCAAGGGGACTCTGGAATAATTGAGGAGAGCAGGAGTGTAGCTAGTGGCTGGGAGACGCCAATTCAGTGAGTACACAGGCTGGTGTGGGCCTTGGGTGATGTGGCTTGGGCTAGATGCAAGAGAAGGTGATGCTGCGTTGAGCAGTTAGTGTTGGTGTTGAAGAGATTGTGTAGAGGCTCTATGGTCGGCGAAGCTGCTGGTCACGACACAGAGAGTGAGAGCTGCTGAGTTGAAGGTTAGCTGGTGTGGGCGCCTTCTGAAGAGAGAGTAGCTGGTTTTGTGTGGGCGACGATTGCAGGCAGAGAGTGGATGCTAACCAGAGAGAGAGCCTTGGTTTTTTGTGTGTGTTGGCTGCAGTAGAGGTGCTAATGTGTGGGCTGGAGACAGTGGGACTCGCCTACGACACTTGGCAGGTAGCAGCTAGACAGAGAGTAGCCGGGCTACAGAGGAAGTGAAGAAGGGTTGCTGGTGGGGCGCCCTCTAGAGAGTGCAGAGACCGAGACAGAGGCTTGGTTGTCAGACGCAAGGGTGTATTCCCTTGGCAGTAAATCCTGGCCAGAGTCCTGGTTTTGGTGTAATTGCTGAGTTGTACATGGTTGGTGCTTTGTATGTTTTTTGCTGGATAATCATCTGTTTATTGGGGTTTTGAGCTGTCCTTATGGTGTGGGTGGGTGGTGAACCGTGAGAGGGTGTTCCAGCCAGTGGTGGCTGGTGCCCCCATTCGTGTGTGTGTTTCCAAGTTTGGGAGGTGAAGGGCTATAGAGGCATGGCCTTTTCTTCTTTTTTTCACCTCACAACGCCACCTGGGAGAAAGAAGAAGGTTGGCGAAGGGCCCCCACTTTACGAGATGAGGACATCTCACGTTTTTCAAGTGGGAGAGGATGTAACATTCCTCCTCAGCCTGAATAATGGATAAGCCTTTACTTACCATGTAATCATTCCCTGTTAACTGAATACGAGAAAATATTATTTTTCCTTGTTTTGCCTAGTGAGATAAAAATTTCTAAAGAGTGGTAAATCAATATTGAGATATTTTTTGATATATAAATTCTACAAATATTAAAAATATGTTTTCCTGAAACAGAGAATCAAAATAAAATTTCCAAGATGCAATTGGAATTAATTAAAAATTATTTAAAAGACCTTAGCCTAAGGGTCAAGATTTTTTGAAAATTTTGGATTATGGTCCAATTAAGGTTCCTATGGACCAATAAGATTAATCCAAGTGTTGGGATGAGATAAATCCAATGAATAAAAGAAAATACCCAAAAATGAGTAAATTCCCACATAAGATGAAGAGTGGACTGAGTACAAGATTTATTAGTTAGAAATTATGAAATATTACTAAAAAAATGAGATTTTTTGGAGTATCATTCATTTTTGACACCTTGGTAAGGAAAGGGGGAGCCTTCAAGTAGGCGCCTATTTCACATGTATGGAGGAGTTTTAAACTCAAATATAATAAGATATTTTTATCTCTCCTCTCTCTTGGATCAAACCAAATAAAAAAGGGAGCCAAATTGGTCCAAATCTTGTCCAAATTCAGCCAAACTGAAGCTAGAAAGTTCTAGAACTTAGTTGGACTCAGTTAGTGGCCTCCCTCACCTATAAATAGACCCTCATTCTTTTGTATTCTCATTTGTGAACTAGACCATGCCAATATTACTCTAAAATATGCATATTTTCTATTATTCTCTAAAAATCCTCTACAAATTGGAGGGATTGGAGCTTCTCTCTCTCTTCAACCTTCCTTGGAGTCTTCATCAACATACTAAACCAATTGATTGGTAGGGGGCCTCTCCTTAGACTAAAGAATCAAGCAAAATAAGAGGTAAAGTGTGACTTTATGGTCTTTTTCTTAATCTCTAAATGTTTCTCACTTTCTCAACCCCTCTCAAGCTTGAGAAGTATTCAATTGAATGGCTCTTTACTGCAATTGACACTCTCTAATGAATTTTAGTGATAAATTTTATAAAGTTTCCATTTATGCTTAAATTAAAATATTTTTTTAAAGCATATCTCTCTCTCCCCCAAAGAATGGTCATTCCTATGACCAATTCTATATTCAAATGATGCATTTTATGAAGCAATTCTCAAATCTAAAAGTAATTTCAATGCTTGTCAAATTAGAGGACAAAGAAGTGGTTTTTTAATGCTTTTATGCCACTCAATTTTTGAAAATTTTAGGAATCAAGTCCATAATTGGATATTGATCCAAATGATAGTTATTCTATCATATTTTATTACTAAAACTTTATGCTTTCAAAATTATTGAAAATTAACAGTAATAGCAACGGAGCTATGGTAAAATTTCTAAAAAATAAACACATAAATCATTTTCATACATAATATGAAAAGAGGACTTCCTACCATATTCTAGGATTAATCATCCTAGGTTAATTGAACAATTCTCATCATAACCATGGAAAATTTGACTTTTATGTTTATACATAAATAGTTAATTAGAAAAAAGGAGAATTTCTAGTAATTCTTTTTTTTGATAAAAGAGGAATTTCCATGACAATAGAAATCCATGTATTTCAGTGAGGAAAGAGAAAAATTTGGAATACTAAAATAATGGATATTTTTTAAAAAAATTAAAGAAGAATTTTAGTTAAATTTATTTTTTTGCATAGATAAATTTAAATGATAAAAGAGAAATTCCCACCACATTAGGAATTCAATCATTTAAATGAGAAAAGTGAAATTTCTAGTGTAAAGGAATTAATGGAGATTTTTATTTAATTTTTAAGAGAAATTTTAGTTAAATTTATTTTTATGTACAGATAGATTTAAATGATGAAAGAGGAATTCCCACCATATTTGGAATCCAATCATTTGAATAAGAAAAGTGGAATTTCTAGCATAATGGAATTGATGGATATTTTTATGTAATTTTTAAGAAGAATTTTAGATAGATTTAATTTATGATAAAAGAGGAATTCCCATCCATGATAATTGGATTGCACTCATTAAATAAGAAAAAGAGGGATTTCAAGTTTATTCAAAAAAATAGATATTGGTATTTAGTCAAAAAGAAGAATTTTTATGATATTTAAAAGATGGATTTAAATTAATTTTTAATGTCAAAAGATGAATTTCCACCATAAGTCTACCTAATGAATTAAGGTCGAGAAGTTATGTGGGCAGAAAGAATATCTTTGGATATTTTAATTGGTAAAATCACTAAATTGATATTTACCCAAAACTAGATGTTTATTTGAAGGGAATGCTTGTTAGAACTAAGCCGAATGAATTTGGTTAGACTACAAGAGGGACGGACAGTAAACCTACTTGTCCATCTCTCGATCTAAATCAAGCAAAAAACTTTGTGACCAATTCTAGTTCCTAAATATAAAGAATAGACTACCGGAACTAAACTAGTTTTTCCTTTGACCGAGCTCACCAAGACTGTAGTTGTGTGAGGTCCCTCTGCCCCCTCCGCGCACCAGACTCCCGATAGTAGCTGACAGCGGAAGCAGCCCTCTCATGCGCGGGGTAGGGTTTCTCACTCGGGGCCTCGCCCACGAATGTCCGGGCACGAGACTAGGCTGGTGGTCACTCCGAAAACCGAAACCGGGAAAATTTCCCATGCCCGAAAAGCGGGGACGATTCCACCTTTTTGAATTTTCTTAACGAATTTTTCTAACAAGATCAAAACCTAAACTATCCTTCACCTGAATAAACCAGATAGAAGGAAACTATCGCTGATATAATTTGATCATCTGAGTAATTCAATGCTTTTTTCCTAATCAAGATTAGGCACAGCCGTTGATCCACTCAATTGAGAATTTTATCAAGGAATTAACTAACTACTCGAATCCTAGCGTAATCCTAAGATTTTTCAGTTTGATTATTAAAACTCCATCGGTAGAACCAAACAAGTACTCACCCACCCATAATTGAATGCCTTTCTTAACTTTAGCTTTAGAAAACAGATACGCACACACTCCTCTTTAAAACTTTAATATAAAAATAATTCATTGACAAAACAGATATGGACACAGATTTCATAACTCAAAATTTCCATTCAATCCCTTGTTTCACAAAAACAATACCACTCTAGACTCTCCGTTGGGACCAGTTGGTCAGCCAACGAGATCCACTCTGGACTCTGGACTCTCCGTTGGGACCAGCTGGTCAGCCAACGAGATCTAGTAACAGATTACAATAATCATTTCGTCAACATTCATATATATATCTTCCATGACATACACATGGGTGTCCTAAGCACTGCGAGCCCGTGCATCGCCTGGTCAGAACCCTCCACAGGATCCTCCTTAGGTGTCCTGGCACTTAAGTCAAGGACCGCTTCGTCGGCCCTCGCCCATCGTACCGGAAGCACACCATTTTTCACTATACCCAGGCTGGTCAAGACCTGGGCAGTTTTTTACCGCCACATGAGCTGTCCCTTGAACACTCCCCGGCTGTTGCAATCGAACTTCCCTTAGATAAACACGTATGCCAAATGCTCCCTCCAGCATTCTGGCGGTGTAATACAGTCCTTTAAGAAAACAGGGTTTCTATGCAAGTTTTCAGTTTTGATTTTGTTTGAATACCATGAATAAATCTTAAATCCGTATCCCAATACTTCTAGATCCAGGTCTGTATTCCAAACAAAATTCCTCGAATTCTGTTAACTTGATCCTCAGATCAAAATCAAAAGTCATAACTTAGTTTCAGATTCGGTGGGTGATTTGAGTACATTTTTCCTAAACTAGGCACATCGTCATTGATTGAAACTGATGAAGGAATTAGGTCTTGGTCAATAGTCTGAATCAGAGTTTGAGTCTGGAAAGGTTCTTCCCTACTATCTTTCTCGAAAGGTAATATTTTAATTTCTCTTCTTCTAAATTTTGTTCCTTGAATATTTGCTTACAGATTTCTAAACTAAACATGAATTTCCTATGAGGAATAAAATAATCATTTATCTCGATCTCCGATTTTGATAGTTTAATTGAATTTTCTCATTACCATCTTAGTGAATATGAAACGACAGAATTTTCTCTCACAGATTATCTACTTATTCATTTTTTCAATTTTTGCAAAAATCAAACAGAGGATTAAAGAGAACCCTTATTCAAATATAAAAATTCTATATGCATCTATTTATGCATAAAATCCAATTCTGATGAAAGTCACACTTTTATCATCACATAAAAATCATTTATGATGAAAATCACTCTTTTAATATGAAAGAATTTCTTTTATGCATAAAAATCATTTATGATGAAAATCACACTTTTAATATTAAAAAAATCTTTTATGCATATATTTATGCATACAAATAATTTATGATTAAAATCACTCTTTTAATATATAAAAAAATCTTTTATGCATATGTTTATGCATACAAATCATTTATGATGAAAATCACTCTTTTAATATAAAAGAATTTCTTTCAAGCATATATTTATGCATAAAAATCATTTATGATGAAAATCACACTTTTAATATAAAAAAAATCTTTTATGCATATGTTTATGCATACAAATCATTTATGATGAAAATCACTGTTTTACTATATATAAAAATCTTTTATGCATATGTTTATGCATACAAATTATTTATGATGAAAATTACTCTTTTAATATAAAAGAATTTCTTTTATGCATCCATTTATACATAAAAATCATTTATGATGAAAATCACACTTTTAATATATAAAAAATCTTTTATGCATACAAATCATTTATGATGAAAATCATTTTTTGATATATATAAAAAATCTTTTATGCATATGTTTATGCATACAAATCATTTACGAATGAAAATCACTCTTTTAATATAAAAGAATTTCTTTTATGCATCCATTTATGCATAAAAATCATTTATGATGAAAATCACACTTTTAATATAAAAAAATCTTTTATGCATATATTTATGCATACAAATCATTTATGATGAAAATCACTCTTTCAATATAAAGAATTTGTTTTATGCATCCATTTATGCATAAAAATCATTTATGATGAAAATCACTCTTTCAATATAAAAGAATTTCTTTTATGCATAAAAATCATTTATGATGAAAATCACTCTTTCAATATAAAAGAATTTCTTTTATGCATCCATTTATGCATAAAAATTATTTATGATGAAAATCACACTTTTAATATTAAAAAAATCTTTTATGCATATGTTTATGCATAGAAATCAATTTATGATGAAAATAACACTTTTATAATCAAAATAAGAATTTCAATATGCTTCCTTCTATGTATAGAATTTAATTTTAAAGAAAGTAACACTTTTTTTAGTAAAAAAAAATTAGTATGCATTTTTCAATACCAAGGATGAAAAATAACACTTTAAGGATACATATAAGATGGGAATTACTCTTTTTGAATTAAAAAAAAAGTAAAACTTCACCAAGAGTATTTAAATCATTCTAATGTAAACATTTCTACTTATCAAAGAGAAACATTATGAAAAACTTGATTTAATCCATTAATCATTCATCTAGGATAAAGAATGGTTGGATTTACTAAAGAAGAGAGGGGAATGCCTTTTTTCAATGAGGCATAACATCATATTCATTTTAGAGAAGACAAAAATCATAAAAACCCATAAAATGAATAGAAAAGAGAAGAATCTCCAACTTACAAGGAGAATTTGAGAGCTTTCCTTTGGCTTGATGGTTTGAGGGATCTACTCTTGTTTAAAACAAGAGTGGCCACCAATCTTTAGAAGAGGGAAGGTCAAGAACTAATGAATTATGAGTAAATTCACAGTTTTTGGCTCTTGGGAGAAGTAGGGTAATAGTGCAAAAACACTATTAAGCTTCAACAAAGGGTAAGGCTTCTATTTATAGGAAAAAGTGAGCTTCTAACCAAGCCAGCTGATTCTATAATTTTCCAGATCAGTTTGGTCAATTTTTTACCATTTTTGGGTCAGTTCAGTCCACTTTTTGGATCTAGTTGAAATAGGAGAGAGGAGAGATAAAAATATCTCATTATTTGGGAGTTTAAAACTCTCCCACACATGTGAAATAGGCACCTCCTTCATGAGAGGAATTCCCCCATACTGAGGTGTCAAAGCTGCATCATTTCTTCTAAATATCTCTCTTTTTTAACTATTAATCTTGTCCTTAGTCAACTCTTCATCTTATGTGAGTATTTACTCATTTTTGGGGGATTTTACTTTTATTCTTTTATTTATCTCCTCCCTACATTTGGATGAATCTTATTGGTCCATAGGAACCTTAATTTAAAATTTTAAAAAAATCTTGATCCCTAGGATAAGGCCTTTTGAACAGATTATACTTGATTTCTAATGCACCTTCTGAAAATCTTTTTGAACTTCTGTTTCGGGGGAACTTATTTTAATAAGAAGAGATATTTTTCCATCCAAAAATATTTAGAAACTGAATTACCACTCTCTAAAAGATTTTCTCTCTCTAGGCCAAAACTGGTAGAAACAAGATCTTTTATATTTTTGAAGAGGGATTTGATTACAGGGGAAGATGCTGGACATCTTGAGAGGCTGGGGAGGAATCTTACACTCTCCCACTTGAAAAATGCAAGATGCCCTCATCTTGCAAACTGGGGTAGTCCCACAACAGATCGGCTTCATTCTCCCAGGTGGCATCTTCAAAAGGATAGAACTTTCATTTTACCAATAATTCTCTGAGAATTCTGTTCCTGAGAATCTTTTCTCGAACATCAAGAATTTCTTCAAGTTGGAGTTCCATCTACCCTTGGGTTGAAGAGGTTAGGATTTCATCATCAAGCACATGATTTGGGCTTGGTACATATTTCTTTAGAAGGCTTACATGAAATACATTATGAACTTTGAGATGAGGAGGCAGAAGAAGTTCGTAAGCTAAGTCACCTACTTTCTTTGTAATCAGATATGGCCCACAATATCTGGGGGATAACTTCTTGTACTTCCTAAGAGATAGACAACTTCTTTTGGGCCGTACTCTAATGAATACCATATCTGCTTTTTCAAACTTTCTGTCTATCCTCTTCTTATTTGCATACTTCTTCTGTCGATCCTAGGCAGCTTTAATATCTTTACGAATTGACTGCATCTACTGCTCCATGTCATCAAGCATCTGTCTGGATATCTAGACCCTAATCAATGGGTCGGACCAAGTTAATGGAGCTAAGCAATCTTGGCCATATAGAGCTTTAAAAGGGCTCATCTGGATACTTCGATGATAAGAAGCATTATAGGCA
Organism: Cibotium barometz; assembly: GCF_041138505.1. Lineage (NCBI taxonomy): Eukaryota > Viridiplantae > Streptophyta > Polypodiopsida > Cyatheales > Cibotiaceae > Cibotium > Cibotium barometz. Next base: position 36,199,068 of record NC_141094.1, read on the forward strand.
AACTCGACTAGGTGCAGATAGCTTAGCCACTTCTTGGGTTCCCTGCCATAGCATGACCGAAGTATATCTTCGATTACTTGGTTTACCCTTTCAATTTGACCATCGGTCTTAGGTGATAAGCTGTGCTGAGGTCCAAGAAAGTTCCCACTGCTTCGAAAAATGCAGTCCAGAACCTTGAAGTAAACTTGGGATCTCGATCACTTACTATTCTCCTGGGTAGGCCATGCAATCTGAAGATTATTTGAGGAACACTCTAGCCACATCCACTGCAGTGTAGGTTTCTTTTATTGGAATCAGATGGGCAACTTTGGTTAGTCTGTCAACTACCATGAAAATGGAGTTGTAACCTGATTGCACTGAAGGTAATCCAGTAATAAAATCTATACTGATACATTCCCACTTCATCTGCTGGGGGATGTCCAATGGATGTAACTTCCCAGGCATTTTTACTCTTTCAGCTTTGACTTTCTGGCATATCAGACATTGACGTACATGATTTAGTACATCCTTTTTCAGACCAGGCCAAAAGAAGCTTTTCTTTACAGACATGTAGGTTTTGATGAAACCTGGATGTCCTGCTATAAGGCTGTCATGGGCTTCATTCAAAATTTGACCCTTAGTTCCCTCATCATTGGGAATGCATAGCCTGTGATTATAATACATAATTCCATCATCTAGGCTGTACCCTTGAACTGGGTTCAACTCTTGTGGAGTTTTGATTTCCTTCATAAGTAGGGTAGCAATAGGGCCAAAGAATCTATCCTATATGATCTTCTCACTTGCTTCAATTATCAAAGGATCTGAGAAAGAAATGTTTTTCGCTTGTTGATACTATGTGAATGAACTTCAAAATTGAAAGACTCATAAATTGAATTGGAAATTTATAGATGAATACCCCGAACCTATGTGGAAATCTTGGACTCTCTCAGAGTCAGGATATGATAGCTTTTGCATTTGATCACCTTATCAACTCTGCTATACGACCCAAATGAGCAGAGCAAGACTCGCTCGCCATTTTGAGAGTCTTTACTTTCCTGATCCTCTTTACTTTCTTGATCCTCTTGAGCGACATTGGTATATGTGGTTCTGTGGAGGACGGTGTATTAATGTCAGTACCAGTGAGTGTCAGAGGCTCAGGCAAAATATTTCCTTGGCCATGATTCTGATAAGGCTAGGGCTTGTTCAGCATGTTCAACTCTTTGATCATTCACCCAGGAACTTCAGAACTTCATGCCAATTTTTTAGACTTCTTAGCCGCTTTATCCCTAGACATAGAATTACAGCACCTCTTTGTGTAATGAATCATGTGTACCATGGCATGTCTCCTTCACAGTTTTGCTTCTTTATGCAAAAACAATTGAGGCAATGATTTTGGGAGCCGTGATGCTCTATGCATATATTAAAAACTTTTGATAATAAATGATATTTTACGAAAACAATTCCATTTTTTTTTCATGATTATGAATATGGTTGATGAAATTATTAGGGGGGTAAACCTTGCTGTAAGTTGTATGATGAAATAATTATATGTTTAAAAACAAAGCTCAAAAATTAAATAATCATAAAGCTATTGTCAAAGTTAAACTGACAAAAATCTCGTTTTGTCAGAGTCATGAGGCACGTAGCTCGTGCAAGGCAACCGTATCCTCTAACTGATGAACGAGGAGTTAGATCCGGATGTTCGCAAAGCCCTGTCGAGATCACAGCCCTGGTCCCTTCAAGGGTTAAGGGGAACAGCTAGGTGAAGTTGTAGAAAAGTGGATTGAGGCCATGGAGGAATATTTTGATGTAACTGGCTACAATGAGAGAAGCAAGATGGCTCTCACGAGGTTAAAGATTGTGGAAACGGCCATGGTTGCGTGGAGGAATCACTGCAAGACAAACCGTCTCGGATTGAAATAGCCAAACCTGGACCGATCTCAAGGCTTACCTCAGAAAGAGGTTTTGTCCCCCCCAAGTTTTCTTGAAACTAAGATGAATGAGTTCTTGGAACTAAAGCAGGAAAGCCAGACAATTGAAGAGTACCATCAGGCTTTTGCCCTTCTCCTTAAATATTCCCCTCAATTGAAGAGTACCATCAGGCTTTTGCCCTTCTCCTTAAATAATCCCCTCAATTGGATGAAGAGGAGCGGATGGCCAGGTTCATTCGGGGAATGAACGAGCCATTGGATACTTTAGTCAAAAATGCCAAACCTATCTCCATGGCCGAAGTAGTAAGAATGGCAAAGGATTTTGCCAAAGCCTTTGTAGTAAAGGTCCCGCCGAAGCCTGCACCCTCTAACTTTAAAAGATTCCAAGCCCAAGGAAGTACTTCAAACTTTCCACCCCCGAAGAGGCAGCAAGGCTCGAATCAGAATCAGGATGCAGGAAGATTCTGAAGTGAAGGAAGACCCTTTCCCCAGAATACTTTCTCAGGAGCCCCACCTCTTTCAAGAAATTAGAGGGATGAGCTCAAAAGTGAAAAATGATGTTTTGGATGCCAAGGTTTTGGTCACGAGTTGAAAGACTTCCCGACTCCTGCCATGTCAAGGGGACAGGGAAGTCAAGGACCCCGAGTTCAAAGACCAACCCCTTCATACCAGCCTACCGTCTTGCCTAAGCCAGGAAAACCCCAGAAGAACTCCAGCTCAGCCATCTGCCTCTATGTCCAGAGTAACCTCAGAACTCCTTCCCAGAACTGGGGCAACCAAAGAGAAAGAGTTCCACCTCAAACTGCAGCAGCCAGAGCAGTCACAATTTCAGATGTAGTAGAAGAGGAAAGAGGGCAGATCTATGCTGCAATTGAAAACCAATGACCTAACCGTTAGTTCTCAGTAATCCATACTCCAGCAAAATATCAGGGTAAGCTTTTTAAGCTTTTGATTGATTCAGGCAGTTCTCATTCATTCATTTCCCCTCGATGCTTGCATAATCTAGTCTTAAAACAGAAATCAAGGAAACCTATGCAAGTTGAATTGGCCAGGGGGAAGATTCTTTTCACTCACCATGAGACAGATCTTATCCAGTTCAATCTAGATGGTAATGTGACCGACTGTCAGTTCAAAGTCTTACCTCTGGGAGTTTTTGACGGGATCCTTGGAATGGATTGGCTTCATAAAAATCAAGCTGACATATAGTATCACAATGCACACAGAAGATATTGTTGTGTTACAGGTTACATACAGAAATTATCTATATGTAGGTTTTTGTTTATTGTAGGCCAACATGTCTGACAAATTCAATAAGATTGTCAGTGAGAAGATGGAGAAGAACAAATTACATACCTAAAAGTTTAAAATGATAAATTTCCTAATGGGTAAAGGATTTTGGGACTATGTCAAAAGAGACAATGAGGAGCCTCCAAAGTTGTCTAAAGAGAATGCCACTCCAACAAATATAAAGGCATTCAAGGAAGGAATCAGGGTGCAAGGAAAGTCATGTATTGGCTTTTGATCAGTGTCACAGACATAATGATAGAGCATATATAGGATGCTAACACTCCAGTAGTTACATGGCAGAACCTAGTGTGCATATGTTCTAAACCAATACAAAGGCAAGGAAACTACAACTAAAACAAGAAATACATAATGTGGAAAATAAATGCATGTCTATCAATGAATATGCTTTAAAGATCAAGGGCATTGTTGAATACCTTGGGTCTATTAATGTATCGGTGGAAGAAAATATTTTGGTGAGTGTCTATTTGAATGGGCTTGGCAAAGAGTACAAGCCTTTCAAGACCTCCATTGTAGTCAGAGAGAATGTTCCTAGCTTTCAGAACTTGGTGTCTATGTTGATCGTCTCTGGGTGAAGACTCTTATTCACAAAGCAAGAACACATCAAAATATACCTTCTCTCTAATTTAAGTAGACGCAAGGTATAGGTTGTGGTGGTCAAGGCCAAGGTGGTGGCTGCAAGGAAACTAGAATTCTAGACAACAACAGTAATGATTCGTAGTAGCATACACAGGTGGAAGAGGCCACTATAGAGGCATGGGAATCTAAAGAGTCCAAGGTGCTTGGAAAAGAAATCAAAGTGCAAGGAGCATAGAGTGCTATTATTTTTTCAAACTAGGGCACATAGCAAAGAACTACTCTAAAAAGTAGAATGACATTAAAAGTGGAAAGTTGTAGCAAGGCAACCATGCATCATCTAGTAAAAATAGGGTGGTGATGACAGAAATGAGTAGCTATTTTGTGATGATGTAGCACATTCTCAGTTTGACAACAGGAGATGTGTCAAGATCTCAAGATAAATGGAATATGGATTCTAGCACCTCTAATCATATGGCCAGTCATGGTGAGTGGTTTAGATACATGCAGAAAATGAAAAAATTAGGTTATGTAGAAACACGGGATGATACTGTGCATCCCATTACACATGTTGGTAAAGTGCCATTGTTAATGAAGGATATAAAAATGTACTTGGTAGATATACTTCATGTTCTAAATATTACAAAGAACCTAGTCTTTGTTGGATAGATGGTTGAGCAGGGTTTGCAAGTGAGGTTTATCCTCAAGGATGTTTTGTGGGAAGACTTCCAAAATCAATGTCGCGAAGTAACCAAAATGGAAGGATGTTTACTTTGGATGTGAAAATTCCTTAGGTAAAGGCATCCATGTGTGTACATGGAACATGTGTCATTGAAGATATTGACATATGGCACAAGTGCTTTGGTTGCACGGCTGAAGTCTATGCAGGCCCAAAATATTGTTGCAAGTTTTCAAAAGTTTAAGGTTGATGGTATGCATAAAGTATTTGGAGCATGCCAGCTTGGTAAGCAGGCCAAACATGCTTTCTCACATGAAAAGCATGTCAGTTCAAGGCCACTAGATATTATACATTCAGATGTATGGGGATCGACCAAGACTGCAACAATTCCCACACTAGGAAAGTGTGGAGTTACTTCATGAAGGAGAAAAGTGAGGTGTTCTCTCACTTTCAAAGATTAAATTCTTGGTCAAGAAGAGAAAAGGATTGCAAAAAAATGCCTGAGAGATAATGGTGAAAGAGAATATTTCTCTAATGAGTTCAATGATTTCTTGAGAAAGCAGGAATCAAGAGACAATTTGCATGCAGGTATACTCCGTAATAGAATGGTGTTGCAGAAAGAAAAAATAGGCACATTACAGAAGTAACACGTGCCATGATGGCTAAAAAGAATATGCCACATTATTTTTGAGAGAAAGAAGTAGCAACTACTGTGTACATTATGAACATGACACTCACTGCGGTTGTTCATGGTATGAAACCTGAATAGAAGTTCACAAGCATAAAATCAGATGTGTCTCACTTGAAAGTGTTTGGGTGTATTGCATATGTTCATGTTCTTGAAATGAAGTGAGAACAAAGTTGGATCCAAAGGTAGAGAAATGCATCTTTTTTTATTAATCTTTGGAGCAAAAAGGTTATAGATTCTATAACCCTACCATTCATGAGATGCGAGTAAATAGAGATAGCTTCGAGATGAGTAGCTAGTATGTAGTAGCATTGAAGGCAACAAAAGATGCATATGTAAGAAGTGTTGTTGCTACAACATAATAGAGCAGCAATCACAGGTTCTAGTGGACTTAGAGAGTCCTCTAGCAGTGAATCCACTATTAGTCCATGGTCAGGTAGGTTAAGGACAAATGTAGGTACACATGTATTACACAAAGGGAAGGAAAAGGTAGATCAACCTTTTGTTCCTGATATGATAGCAGGTCACTCATATGTGGATGGTGACTCTAGCAGGTCTAAGCAGAGCCTTGATGAGTAGCTTGGCATTCTATTTGTGGTTACTCTTGGTGTAAGAACCAGGGCTACTTTGAGGACACCTCGTAGCAGTAATCCAGGTGTACGTAGGTCTACGAGAGTCAGGTACCCACAAATTGAGATATGATAGATATACAGCCCACCATCGTTATGATTACATGGTTAAATAAATACAAGACGTGGAATCCACTTGTTTTGAGAAGGCACTTGGAAACAAGAAATGGAAAGATACCATAAATGAGGAGATGGCAGCATTGGCCCGTGATGCAAATGCAGCATGGTCACTACTGCCTTTGCGTAAGGAAATGAAGGTAGAGAAATGCATCTTTTTTTATTATTCTTTGGAGAAAAAATGTTATAGATTCTGTAACCCTACCATTCATGAGATGCGAGTAAATAGAGATAGCTTCGAGATGAGTAGCTAGTATGTAGTAGCATTGAAGGCAACAAAAGATGCATATGTAAGAAGTGTTGTTGCTACAACTAGTAATAGAGATAGCTTCGAGATGAGTAGCTAGTATGCAGTAGCATTGAAGGCAACAAAAGATGCATATGTAAGAAGTGTTGTTGCTACAACATAATAGAGCAGCAATCACAGGTTCTTAGTGGACTTAGAGAGTCCTCTAGCAGTGGATCCACTAATAGTCCATGGTCAGGTAGGTTAAGGACAAATGTAGGTACACATGTATTACACAAAGGGAAGGAAAAAGTAGATCAACCTTTTGTTCCTGATATGATAGCAGGTCACTCATATGTGGATGGTGCCTCTATCAGGTCTACTCTGCTAGCAGAGCCTTGATGAGGAGCTTGGCATTCTATCTGTGGTTTAAGAACTGGGGCTACTTTGAGGACACCTCGCAGTAATCCAGGTGTACATAGGTCTACGAGAGTCAGGTACCCACAGATTGAGATATGATAGATATACAGCCCATCGTTTATGATTACATGGTTAAAGAAATACAAGACGTGGAATTCACTTGTTTTGAGAAGGCACTTGGAAACAAGAAATGGAAAGATACCATAAATGAGGAGATGGCAGCATTGGCCCATGATGCAAATGCAGCATGGTCATTACTACCTTTGCGTAAGGAAAAGGAAAAGAAGGCAATTGGATGTAAGTGGGTGTATAAGGCTAAGCATAATGCTAATGGTTTGGTGAGCATATATAAAACGTATGGCATTGACTATGAGAAGACGTTCATCCCCGGTTGTAAGAATGGAAACCGTGAGAGAAGATATAAGGTCAAGCATAATGCTGATGCAGCATGGTCATTACTGCCTTTGGGTAAGGAAAAGAAGGCAATTGGATGTAAGTGGGTGTATAAGGTTAAGCATAATGCTAATGGTTTGGTGAGCATATATAAAACGTATGGCATTGACTATGAGAAGACGTTCATCCCCCCGATTGCAAGAATGGAGACCGTGAGAGAAGATATAAGGTCAAGCATAATGTTGATGGTTTGGTGAGTAGATATAAGGCAAGATTGGTTGCCAAGGGCTATGCGTAGACTTATGGCATTGACTATGAGAAGAAATTCATCTCGGTTGTAAGAATGGGTGTGAGATTTCATTGCTATGGCTGCAGTAAAGGATTGGTCTTTCTGCATGGTGATCTACAAGATGGTGATCTGCAAGAAGAAGTATACATGATGTAGCCACCAAGTTATGAGAGTGATACATCTTGAAGGCATAGTTCTCTTAGGTTGAATGTTGAAGGCATAGTTCTCTTAGGTTGAATGTTGCTTAGTCGGATATTTTGTAGTAAGTCGGATATGTGCTAAGTCAGATATTTAGTAAGTCGGATATGTACTAAGTCAGAACTATAAGGTGGTAGGAATGTATGATGAATTTCTTGGGATCTTGGAAGTTAAGATATGTAAGGTTACTCAAGAATAACATTTTCGGGAAAGAGTAACGTTTTTTGAGAAAGGTAGAAAAGAAGGGGAAGCAATGTAATGTAAAAAAGAAGAGGGGAATGAAGCAGATTTTTAGGGTTTTATCTCTCTTGTGTGACTTTGCTCTGTCAAATTTCTATCTGCATTATTAAGTTTCTGCTGTGTCTGAATTTCTATTTTCGCCTAATCAACATGTTTCTTGTGGAGAAATTGTATCTGCTTAACTGCTTGGCTGTGTAACCATAAACACTAGTGATTCACGGTGGTTTCAACCACAATGGTTGATTAGGATGGAGCCTACAATAGGAGCATGCAAAGCAAGTGCTATAGATTCAGGTGTTGCGGCTGCAGATTCAGGCACTGCTGTAGATTCAAGAGGCAAAATCAGATTTAGGAGGCGAAATCAGATTCAGGAGGCGAAATCAGATTCAGGAGGCAAAATCTGATTGAGACATGTGCAGAAGATTGAAGAAGAATCAGTTTGTCTATTTTTAAGAAAGGGTGTAATTCGAATGACGCTGCTTATGAAGGGAGTTCAAGGTCGAGCTTGCTTTCTTTTGTAAGGGGGATGAGTGCCAAGAAGATGCCGAGCAGCAGTTATGGTGGTGATTACAATGGCAGTTATGGTTCTTGGAAGTCAGATGCTGAATGGTAATACATTCTGGAGAATTCACAATAGCCTTCATATTCTTATTTTGTAAGATCAGTAGTAAGGCGACAAGGTTCATAGCAAGGAGGATCATGGCGGATTTTGGCAGTATGGCAGATTTTGACAGTGCAGTTTGACAACACAGTTTGACAGTTTTTTTGATTCTGCAGACTCCTCTGATCTTGCAGTAGACTACTCAGAACCTGCAGCAGTAGGTGGAGCAGAATCAAAATCTGCAAAAGTGCAGTAGAATCAGAATCTGTAGGTGCAACAGAATCAGAATCTGCATATCCTTGGACAGGATGGTGGAATTCCTCATTCAAAGTGCTACTTCACATTGGAGGTTAACGTGTTCCAAGTAAGCCATCATTTAGATTTTGCATAATAAACACCTCAAATTCTGATTTTAGAAAGTTTTTAGCAATGTTTGAGCACCTATTTGTCATGAGTGGGGTGGATCTCAGTATAGCACCGCAGCTCTCCATTCCAAGCATACATATGGGCTCTATTTGGTGTGGTGCATTGAATATGAGAGCTCACATAGCTATCTGATTTCTAACTTCAAATATGGGTAAAAAGAAGAAAAAGAAGTATTTGATTTGCATGAGGCATAACCATGCCACAAATGAATGCTCATACATGTGTGAGCCATGTTCAAAAGGAGATCAATGCATGAAATTTTGCATGGTTGGTTTGAGCGCCAAACTTCACAAAATCATTTCAAAGTTCAAATATGCATCCAAAAATGGGTCTTGTGAGAAGATGGAGAGAGCTAGAAGCCTTTGAAGAGGTTCTTTGATGATGCATATGTATATTGTGAAAAGCATGAGGGTAGGAAGAAGAGAACTTGTTCAAGCCTTAAGCGGGTAGCTAGATTGCAAAAAGCATGTGAAGCATTGCATGAGAGTTATGAAGATGAGTTTGAGAGTGAATCAAGTGATGACGATGATGAGTGAGGATACCCAATGGACGTGTCGATGATTGAGGGAAAGGGAGTACAAGTGGGAGTGAGCCAAAGATGCCACCAAGAACCCATAGATACCCCCAGGCCAACATCAGGCATTCAACCAAATGGGGAAATTCTTCACCACACGCAGATGAGGATGAAATCATGTGCATGAGCAATGTTTTTGCATCACAAAACTCCAACTCTGAATTTTCACAAATGGAATCAAATCAGATTTCAGTTCAAAGCCCTCAAAGAAAGTACTTTGAATTGGAGAATTCCATGTTTTTTGCAAGTTTCCTTCACCTAGTGCTACAAGGTGAAGGGAAGGTCTCAATTGATGCCCAAGATCATGAAGATGGGGTTGAAATGCATCAAAGTTCAAATCAGAGAAGTAACTCTGAATGTCCCAGAATTCAAATTTTATGCAAATCAGCAGATCATGACAAGGTGGATGTACATGTTGATGAAGTGTTTGATGTTGTTTTTGATGTTGAGGTTGATGTTCATGATGAAGATGATGTCATACATAGTTTTCTTCATTTTTGTGAGGATGATGTTGATACCAAAAGTGGCTATCTTGTTTATGATGATAATCATATGCATCAAATGCATGATTGTGATGAGCATGATGACATTGAGAAGTTTTTACTTTCAATTGATGAGGGATGTGATGATCTCTTTGATGTTGGAGAGCCCCTAGATACCCCTAACCTACCACTAGAGTATGCTCATGGAGTGGAAGAGGAAGATTCATTGCTCAACATTAGGTTACATATGTCACTTGCATCTGAGGAATGTTGTGAGGAGAAGCAAATCATACATAGCAATGATGTTGTTCATGTCATTCAAAGCGCAATTGAAGAGGCAGATACCAAGATGAATAAAGAGGAGGATGTGATGCAGTTGTTTTTAGGGTCCATGGATGATGTGTGTGGAATTACAGATAAAGAATCAACTCAGGAGGAATTCCCTAAAATCAGATTTGCTGAAGAGGAATTTTTGGTAAATATGTCATTTCAAGAAGAATTTCCACCAGAAAGATTCGCACAGGAGGATTTGCAGCCAAAAGATATTGCAGAATTGATATTTGAACCCTACAAACGGTTTTTGCAATCAAAAAACCAGTGGGAGGAATTTCCAGCAAGCAGGTATATTTCAAAGGAATATGGCGAAATAAGAGCAAAATCTGTTCTTGTACATCAAAGCATCGTTGTTGCAGATAATTGTTATGGTCACATTTCAGGTGCTGTAGGAATACCAGAGGAGTTTCCAAATGCTAATTTTGATAATTGGCAGATTCAAGTGGATTTTTTGACTAATATAAGTGATATTGTGGATGATCAGGGAAATCAAAATTTTGACTCTGAATGTTTTGAAGGTCATATTTTGATGTCACAGGTTGATATTCAGCAAGCAAATGTTTCAGTTGCAAAGAATTTGAACAAGTGGATTGAATTTTGGTCTGAATCAAATGCAGGTCTTATGGATCAGATTGAGCAGGGGGATTGTCAAGAGCAAGTCATTGAAGAGTATAAAGCAGGTTTGACAAGTTTGGAGGATCAGCATATGATGCCTGAAATGCGGGCTGATGAAATTTTAAGCTTAAGTTTGATGGATGTGCATTCTAAAATGGATGTGGGAAAAGTTGTTCTCAATTCAAATATATTTTTGTTGAATGATGTGTGCTTTCAAGTTGATGACAGATTGGAGGTGAATTTGTGCAAAATGGGTTGTCAGATGTGGATGACAAATTCTAAAATACAGATGATGGCAGATTGTCAGAATTCAGATTTTCATGTGTTGTAGACTTTGAAGTTGCTGATTGGGCAACGAAGATTGCATTATAGGATGCAGAATGATCAATTTCTATTGTTTGTAGATCCGGTTGTATCTAAAGTTCATTGGATTCTAGCGGATTATATGCGGATTATTTGCTTGATTTTTATGGAATTTTCAGATTTTAGAGCAAAGTTAGTCTGTGTGTATGAACACAGGTTTCTTGCACATTGGTGTCACATTTTCAAAGCAGATGGCCAAATAAATCTGCAGGAGCTGATTGAGGCTGATTTTGATGGTTGGAGGATTCAAGTGGAATGCCAAATTGTCAAATTGTACAACTCTCCATTAGGACCTCATCCAGGGAAGTTGTACAACTCTCCATTAGGACCTCATCCAGGGAAGTTGACACTTAGATATAAAGGACCTTATCAGATTGTGGAGGATTTGGGTCAAGGAACCTTTATTGTGGTAGATGTCTGAGAAGCCAATCAATGGGTTTAGGCTGAAGAAGTTTTAAGAGAGACCACCACATCTTGATTGGCCAGTTTCAGCTTTGGTGCATGTTGAGGAAGTCAGATCCGACTCACCAGAAGTTAACAGAGCACAGAGATGGATGTTCTTAAGGCAGAACATAGGTGTTGAGATGATGGCAAGAAGCTTAATTGTTGGCACAGGGTGTTTGCAGAGCTTGAAATTTGCTGAAGCTTTTGTCAGGGTTTGTTTGACTAAATTGTGCTGTGTTGGAAGTTGCTTAGTCGGACTTTACTGGCTCGGAGTTTTTAACATTAATATTTTTTCCAAAAGTCTCAAGTTGGGGACTGCATGCCCACTAAGAGTGATGATTACTTTATGGAGAGCACCTTCAGTGCAGAAAGTGTAGGACCTGGAGAAGAACCAGAGTTTCAAGACACAAGTTACAGATTTGCTGGTAGAATCAGTTGAGATAGTTGCAGACCAAGTGCCTAATGTAGAGATGCATGGTGCAGAGTAGATATAGGTTGCTGAGAAGTTCAAGGAACCAGATTCATTACAAAGTATGGATGTAGCAGCAACAGACAAGGATGTTCAGGTTGCTGAACCTGATGTTATGAAGGAGGTGGACCAGACTATTTGATGTTATGAAGGAGGTGGACCAGACTATTTGATGAAGCAACATGATTTTACTTTTGTCTGACATTTTGAGCTAATCAAGGGATATGTGGATCCGAGTCAGATTTCTTTGAAATCTACCACCGGGACGTGCCATGTGTGTTGAAGGCATAGTTCTCTTAGGTTGAATGTTGCTTAGTCGGATATTTTGTAGTAAGTCGGATATGTGCTAAGTCGGATATTTAGTAAGTCGGATATGTGCTAAGTCGGAACTATAAGGTGGTAGGAATGTATGATGAATTTCTTGGGATCTTGGAAGTTAAGTATGTAACGGTTACTCAAGAATAACATTTTGGGCAAAGAGTAACGTTTTTAGAGAAAGGTAGAAAAGAAGGGGAAGCAATGTAACGGTTAAGATATGTAACGGTTACTCAAGAATAACATTTTGGGGAAAGAGTAACGTTTTTAGAGAAAGGTAGAAAAGAAGGGGAAGCAATGTAATGTAAAAAAGAAGAGGAGAATGAAGCAGATTTTTAGGGTTTTATCTCTCTTGTGTGACTTTGCTCTGTCGAATTTCTGTCTGCATTATTAAGTTTCTGCTGTGTCTGAATTTCTATTTTTGCCTAATCAACATGTTTCTTCTGGAGAAATTGTATCTGCTTAACTGTTTGGCTGTGTAACCATTAAACAATATACACCCATATTTTTTATGCAGGTTACGCAAAGCCTTGTGTGGCTTGAAGTAGGCAACCATAGCATGGTCAAACAAGATCAAAGAGTATCTTGTCAGCATTGGATTTCAGATATCTAATGCATATTTTTCTCTTTATGTGAAAAAGACAAATAGAGGGATCATGCTATTAGTCATCTATGTGGATGACTTGATTATCACTGCTGGTGATAGTGATGCTAACATACATGATGCCAGGAGTATTTTGAAGAATAAGTTTGAGATGAAGGATTTGGGGGAGCTACGATATTTATCGACCATATATGCGGTGAGATCATCTCATGGAATTTTTTTATTGCAAAGGCACTATGGCTTGGACATGTTGTCCAAGTATGGTATGACAGGCTATAAGCCTATTTCAATGCCATTGGAATAGAACACAAAGCTTTCCATACATACATGTGAGATGTTGGAGAACCCCACTAGTATACACAGGATGTTGTCCAAGTATGGTATGATAGGCTATAAGCCTATTTCAATGCCATTGGAATAGAACACAAAGCTTTTCATACATACATGTGAGATGTTAGAGAACCCCACTAGTGTACACATGTGCATAGTGGGTAGCTTGATCTACATGACCATTACAAGTCCATACTTAAGCTATGCTATTGGAATTGTGAGGCAATTTATGTACGCCTCTAGGAAGTCACACTTGGATGTGGCTAGGTGGATTCTCAGGTACATGAGGTCCACAATTGATTATGGAATTTTCTATGAGACTGGTATAGAGATACATCTACATAGATACACAGATGTTGATTGGGCTGGTAGTGTTATAGACATGAGATCTACCAGTGGTTTTATGTTTTCATTTGGGAGTGTTGTTGTGAGTTGGAGTAGTCAAAAGTAGTCACCAGTTGTCTTGTCGAGTATAGAGGCAAAGTACAGGGGTGCTACTATGGCAGCTTATGAGGTAGCTTAGTTTTAGAAGCTTGTGAAGTAGCTTAGTTTTAGAAGCTACTTGGTGATATGGGTGAGCCCGTGGATAGGGTAGTTGTCATTTATTGTGACAACATGACTAGCATATAGTTGGCCAATAACCTAGTATATCATGCTAGAACAAAGCACATTGAGGTGCATTATCACTTTATGAGGGAGAAGGTTCTAGCAGGTGATGTAGATATGGTATAGGTGAGAACAAAGGATCAGGTGGCTACATCTTCATGAAGGCATTGGGCACACAAAAGCTTCAGAGGGTTAGAAGCTTTCTTGGAGTGCAGTGTGTGGAGTTGAGCTTGAGGGGGAGTGTTGAGATATCAAGATTAACTAGTGCTATGGATATTGATGACCCACCTGGGTGATAGCTTCTAGTGCACTTATACAACTGGCATGGTTGTTGAGATTAATATGCCGCAAGTGGATGACATGTTACGTGAAAACCACTTTGGAGTACTAGAGTTATGGCATAGTTATAGTGATAGCTCATATACTTGAGTTCACCGCCATTGAATGTTATTATAGGAGAGCACTTGCCCTTTAGATATGTACTCTTATCTTTTAGTTATATAATTGTAGAGAAGAGAAGAAGATAGAAGAAAATTAAACCATCCATCTCTCTCTTGTTTCTTTCCCTCTCTTGTGTGTTTTTTCTTGCAACAAGGAACTCAAGATCTCCCTCTCCCATGCATTCGCCATTGTGCACTTAAAACTGTTTGATCAGATGTGTGACACATGCGATGACCTAATGATCTTGGATGGGTAAGTGCTTTTGGCCTTACTCATGAAAAGGAAGACAGGTCAATGGTCCTAATATTTAAAACCAAAAGACAAGGTTGACTTTGACACCGTGAAGACTTGTTTCACAATTGGGTACTCCTGCCAAGGAACCTGATGGAATGAGGATGGAATCTAATCGATTAGCTTTACCATGTCAAACAACAAGAAGAAAAAGAATCAATTAGAGACTACATCAATAGGGTGAGATACCTCCACTCCTAATGCTATAATGACAATGATAAATTCTTTGACGAATAATTAACTAGGAGATTCTTGGAAGGAATCCTTGAATCAACCTTGGATAATTCCTTTACTCATTAAAAGAATGAAAACTTTGAGCCATACTGTTTGTAGAAGTGCCATAGACTTTAAATGATAACTTCATGGGAACTTCTTCAAGGAATGTCTCTGAAGAAACCATTTTGAAGCATACTTTTGGCATAGTGCCTTCAAAGGTTAGCAAACAAAAGAGCCACAAGTTGCACCAGCCACCATAGAAGACCTAGGGCCATGCTCATGCATGAAATGGGTGAGCAATGGAAGGTTAGGGTAAGAAAAGATAACATAGGTCAACCACACCTATAGCCCATACATGAGGGTGCCTAGTGTTCAATATGCCACCAACCACACAAGTATGGAATTCCCCCACTGAACACTGAGACAAGGAGGAATTTGGCGTGCATATTGCATGAGGATAGGAACCATGATAGTACCCATTGCTACAAGAGTCAACTTCAAAGGCAATAGTAGCTCACTGGTCGCACCAAATCCACCCACCCAAAACCTGGCTTTGCTTGCTCCACCGACAAGACCCATGCTTGCAATGCCCCTCACCAAAGGTAATATATGTGCCTCAAAGAGGAGTTTTAAGAGTTCTAGAATTACCCCTACCACCTCTAGTACTTCCACAACTGATGCTTCATAAAAGTTTAGAGATTGCTTGGTTATGTTTGCTCGGTGTCTTCTAACACTCATGAACATTTAGCATGGCATTCAAGAAGAAGGAGCATCTCTAGCATACAACCTAACCTAGCATTTACATTAGTTAAATCATGTACCCAAGTATAGACCATAGTATTTACAACATGTGCTGTAGTGTATGGGGCTTCTACAACACCTACAATAGTACATAAGGCATTAAAAGAATTTATGGCATGCATCATAGCAGGTGCCTGTAGAACCATCCAACATCATAGAAAGAGGATTTTGAGCATTTATGAGGTCGTGGAGGAACCAGATAAATAGGCCAACAACATTATCCTGGCCGATTAACATAAAAAATCCATATATAAAGAAAATGCATCATTCATTCCAATCATCTCCTTCTTCTCAATGTTTCCAACCATCCGTCAGCCCACTCTTGTACATCACATCAGCATTATATCATTACACATCTTGGGACAACAACCCACTCTCTCCTATATATAGCACATCATCATTTTTCTTATACAGTTTACCTTGGGATATGAGCCCTCTCTGCTCACTATCTCACATCATCGGGACAATAGCCCTCTGTTCTTATCTTCACCATCAACACCACTCAGGTTGGCAACCCTCTCTCATCCTCACCACCCCTCAAGTATTGCACCACCCTTATCACTAGAGCTTGCACCACTCGAGATGGTAGCCCTCTCTTCTCTTCATCACCATTCATGTACCGCAGCACCCTTGTCACCAGAGTTTGCATCATTAGCATTTCCAGCCATCCAATAGTAACCCACTCTCTGCTACTATACATCACATTAGCATTTTATCATAAGTACTTACATGACAACAACCCACTCTTTGCTACAACACATTATCATTTTTCTTCTACAGTTTACCTCAGGATAGTTGCCCTCTCGCTCACTATCTCACATCATCAGGATGTTATCTGTAAGATTCCTCCCTCCAGCTTTTGAGGTGTAAAGGTGTAAGAACCTCCCCTTCTATTCTTGTGATTATTCCTCTCTCTGAAATAGAAGAAAGATCTTGTTTTACCCTGTTTTGGCCTAGAAAGATGTAATCCAAAATTGAGATATCTTTGGATAAAAAAATCCTCCTAATGTCTATAATGGATTCCCCTAATTCAAAAGTTCAAAATGGACTTTCCAATGTGCATTAGGAATTAATTGAAAATGCTATAAGGGACCTCAGCCTAAGGGTCCACATTTTAAAAAAAAATTGGATTATGGTCCAATTAAGGTTCCACTGGGCCAATTGGATTAATCCAAGTGTTGGGATGAGATAAATCCAAAGAATAAAAGAAAATACCCAAAAATGAGTAAATGCTTACATAAGATGAAGAGTTGACTGAGTACAAGGTTTATTAGTTAAAAATTAAGAGATTACTAAAAAATGAGATATTTTAGAGAAATGATGCATTTTTGACACCTTGGTAAGGAGAGGGGGACCTCTGAGGTAGGCACATTTTTCACATGTGTGGAAGGGTTTTTTAATTCAAAAATTTATGATATTTTTATCTCTCCTCTCTCTCTCTCTCATAAAACCAAATCAGAAAGGGAGCCAAACTTGTCCAAATCTTATCCAAATTGAGTCAAACTGAACCAGGAAAATTCTAGAACCCAGTTGGACTTGGTTAGTGGCCTCCCTCACCTATAAATATACCCTTCATATTAGAGCTATACCATGCTAGTATTATATTAAAATAATCATATTTTCTATTATCCCTTAAATTCCCTCTCTCTTGGGAGCTTGGAGCTTCTCTTTCTCTACAACAACTCTTGGAGTTGCTCTTCTCCTCTTGGTGGACCAATTGATTGGTTGGGGGCTTCACTGCTTAACAAAGAATCAAGCCAAACTTGGAGGTAAAATTAATTTATATATTTTTTTCAAATTATCTCAATAACTTTCTTCTTCTCAACCCATCTCAAGATTGAGAATCTTTCTAAATGATTTTTTTAATTCAAATCAAGCTTTTCCTAAAAGTCTTAATGTTTAATTAAGAGGAAGTTAATCTTTATGCTTATTTATAATGCTTTCTTTACGTAAATCTCTCTCTCTAAAAGAATAGCCATCTTTATGGCTAAATCCCTTGGAAAAGGATGCTTCTCAATGATAGTCTCTTAATTCAAAGCTAAACTCTAGGCTTGATGAGCTAGAGAGTAGGAAAATGATATTTTTATGATTTTATGCTATTAAAATAATGATAAATTCTTTTAGATTGTTTATGAGTAGCTAAAAACTACTTTAATTCATTCTAAATGAGAAATGGATTATCCTAACAATTTGGGAAAAGAGGAATGTTGAAATTAGCTTAATCTAGTGAGATAATCAGTCATGTTTATAATTATGGTTAAAATTATGATTTAAATTCATAGTTTGATTTTAAACATTAAAGAGGAACTACTATCATATTTTCATTACAAGCTTTTACTCTTTTAGGAAAAATTGAGAATTATCAGTAATAGCAGCGAAGCTATGGTAAAATTTTTAAAAAATAATACATAACTTATTTTTATGCATAATGCTAAAAGAGGAATTCCTACCATATTCTAGGATTGGACATCCTATGCAAAAAGAATGATTTTTATCATATTCATGTGAAATAAATTTTTAGTATTCATGCATAAATATTTAATTAAAAGAAAAGATAAAATTTTGGTAAATTTATTTTTATGAAAAAAGAGGAATTCCTATGATATTTGAGATCCAAGTAATTAAATAGTAAAAGAGGAATTTTTAGCATAATTCAAATTATGAGTATTTATCAAAAGTGACATTTTGAGTATTATCATTTTTATTGGGAAATATGGGTAGAATTAATTTTTATAAATCCCATGAATATTTTATTCAAAAAGTAGAATATTGAATATATCTTACTTGAGAAATTTGAGAAAGAATGTGAAAATGTCCATCAAGAAAACCTAGATAATTCTTATTCGAAAAAGAGAATCTGGAATCCCGGGGAGGATCGAGGATCCAATGAGTAAATAGGAGTTTAGAATTAATTCCCATTAATGAAGCTTAAGGAATGAAAATACATTACGTAAATGCTCTTTCTGAGTTTTTACTATTTAATTCTGAATCCCTTTTTAAACCTTCACAACAACACTATGATACTTAGAGTCAATGGGATCGAGAAAAAGTACCTTTAACTAGGCCAAGCAATTGGCAGAAACTTAGAAAAGTACTATCAGTATATCAAAAGTAGAAAACAATACTAAAAGTAGATGTGATAGGATGTGATGTGGATCTGAATGAATGTAAATGAATGTGATGGGATGTAAATAGATGTGATGTGATTAGATGAGATGTGAATGTGATGTGATGATATCTGAATGGATGTGGTGAGATGTGAATGTGATGTAATGATATGTGAATGGATGTGATGTGATGTGGATCTGGTTAGATATGAATGGATGATATATGATGTGGGTAGATGAGATATGATGTGATGTGGACCTGGGTAGATGTGAATGGATGTGAAGTGATGTAAAAAGATGTGATGAGATGTAATATGATGTGATTGGATGAGAATGGATGAAGGACAATGGAAATACATATGACTGGATGTGGAATAAGCAATGTGAATTGATGTAGAAGAATGTGGAATAACAAGAAATTATGTGGAACAATATGGAAAGATGAGAGTTCATTTTAGAAACTGTATTTATGAAACTTGTTTTTAAATGGCTATTTTATGTCAAGAATGCTGGGAAAGCATTTTGACCATCTTGTGAATGA